>NW_016964479.1:18927-19868 GCF_001483705.2 Eufriesea mexicana
GAGCGCAGAAATCCACCTTTTAACAGTATAGACCAAGAAAGTCAAAGATATCCGACACTAAGCGAAACGAGCATAACTTAACCAAACGTAACCTAACTCACCCGACCACGCAAAGACGACTACTGCTGGCTTCCCCAGAACCAGGCAGAGCATACTAGAGGACATTATAGCGCAGTAGTCCACCGAATAGCAGCATATAGCACAATAGTCAAATTTATACTTTCGAACCAAACAAAGCGCAGCATACCCAAACGAAACCTAGCAAAACCTAACGTGCCTAGGCCAATATTGCTCGACTCCACATCGCCAAGAGGAACACATTGGAGGAGAATCGATCGTAGAAGTCAACAGAATGGCAGTGCATAGCAGAAAGATCAAAGCTATCCAAACGTAACCCATGCTATCATAACCCAGCAAAGCGTAACCTAACAAAACTTAACGTGCCGCAGGCACTATTTCTGACCACCCCAGAGCAACGCAGGGTATATTAGAGCACAGTAGAATGAAGAAATCATACGAATATCAGTGAACGGCGCAAATGTCACAGCTATCCCATCTTAACCTTACAAATCGTAGCATTACGAGCGGAACCAATCGTAACCTAACCAAACGCAACATTTCTTAGACTAACGTGCCGAGACCAATACTGCTCGCATCCCCATAGCCAAGCAGAATATACCAGAGCACAGTTGATCGCAGAAATCCAACAAATATCAGTGTGTATCACAAAAGCCAAAGATATCCTAATTTATCACAACGTAACCTAACCCAACCAAGCATAACCTGACGAAATCTAACGTGCCGAGACCACAACTGCTGGTCTCACGAGAGCCGAGCAGAGAGTAGTAGAGCAATGTAGGGCGCGGAAGTCAGCCGAATACCAATGTATAGCACAAAAGTCTGAGGTGCCATATCCGAACCTTACCAAACGTAGCATAACC
>NW_016964479.1:19941-20398 GCF_001483705.2 Eufriesea mexicana
GATCGCAGAAATCCAACAAATATCAGTGTGTATCACAAAAGCCAAAGATATCCTAATTTATCACAACGTAACCTAACCAAACCAAGCATAACTTGACGAAATCTAACGTGCCGAGACCACTACTGCTGGTCTCACGAGAGCCGAGCAGAGAGTAGTAGAGCAATGTAGGGAGCGGAAATCAGCCGAATACCAGTGTATAGCACAAAAGTCTAAGGTGTCGTATCCGAACCTAACCAAACGTTGCATAACCAAACGCAACATGACTTAGACTATCGTGCCGAGGCTAATACTTCTGGCGTCCCCATAGCCAGGCAGAATATACTAGAGCAGCGCAGAGCGCAGAAACCCGCCGAATGCCAGTGTATATCACAAAAGTCGGAGACACCCTTACCAAACATGACCAAACCTGACCATGCCAATCGTAACCGACCTAAACCAAACGTGCCACGTCCGATAT
>NW_016964479.1:22416-26184 GCF_001483705.2 Eufriesea mexicana
CGGCAATCACGACAGTTTCGTCCGCGTAACACGTCAGGCTCTGGCCAGGGCGGAGGGCAGTTCGCAACACGGCGTCGATCGCGAGGTCCCTGTAGATCGGCCCGAGTACCCATCCCTGTGTAACACCGCAGTTCGTAGCCCGCGCGACGGTCGTGTACCGTCCAGGATACTCGATCGAGCGCTCCGCCAAACTGTCGTCGATCACCGACGCCATGAGTAGGGGAACCCTGTGGTACAACAGAGCATAGCGGACGGCGTGCAGAAGGCGTAGCGATATCCACGCCGACCGTGAGCACCACACCGCCCCGGTCAACAGCAGCCTCCGACATATTCCGAACGCGCTTAAAACCGTCCATCGTCGGCCGACCCTGCCGGAATCCGAACTCTCTGACGCTGAGATCGGGACTAGCGTCCGCTAGCTGCCCTCGGAGACGGGCAGCTAGAACGCGCTCGAAGAACTTGACCGCCTCGTCGACCAGGCATATCGGCCGGTATGCCTTCGGAGCGTCCGGCGGCTTCCCCGGTTCGCGCATCTGCACGAATCTCGCTCTATACCAATATACCGGGAAGCAACCGGTACTGATGCAGCTGTCGAACAGCCGCCGCTCCCGGTCGCCACACGCCTCCAGTGACAGTGTAAGGCACGGCCTGGGATGCCGACAACTCCAGGGGCGGTGATCCTCGCTCACGTAAAGTCGAAACTACCCTAACCTACTACTACGTAACCTTACCCAACCAAACGCAACCGAATACAACGTAACGTGTCATGACCAATATTGCTGGTGTCCCCAGAGTCGAGCAGAGGGCAGGGGAGCAACAAAGAGCGCCGAATGCCACCGTATAGCAGTGTATAGCTCAAAAGACAACGTCGTCCTGTCCCAACCTAACCAAATGTAACATAAGCGCACGTAACGTAACCCAGACTGACGTGACACGATAGCTATTGCTGGCCTCACTAGATCTAAGCAGAGTATATCAGAGCAATGTAGAACGCTGAAATCGCCCGAATAGCAGTGTATAGCAAAAGAGTTAGAGGTATCGTAGAATAACCTGATATATCCTATCATAATCAAGCGTAACCAATCACATCCTAACGTGCCTATCCCACAACTGCTGGACTCGCCACCTCCAAGCAGGGCATATTAGCGGGGAGTGTAGCGCAGACGTCCATAGAATGGCAATGAATAGTGCGAACGTCAACGATATCCTATCCTCACCCAAACAAACTTAACCTAACCAAACGTAACATAACACTACCTAACGCGCCGCGGCAACTATTTCAATCATTCCCAGATCAAAGCAGGGATTATTATATCACAGTAGAGCGTAGAAATCCACGGAATAGCAATGTAGAGCACAGAATTCGGTGCTACCCTTTCTTAACATAGCCAGGCGTAATCCAACCGAACGCAGCATAAAGCTACCTAACGTGCCGAGACCACTATCTCTGGGGTCCCCAGAGTCGAGCAGACTTTGTTAGGGCAATGTAGAGAACTGAAATGCACAGAAAAGCAGTGCATCGCACAGAAGTCAATGCTTTCCCAACCAAACCTTACTTAACCTATCACAAACAAACGTAACCTAATACATCCTATCGTGCCACGGCCGCCATTTCTCGCATTCCCAACGTCGAGCAGGGTAAAGTAGAGCATTTATGATAGCAGAAATCCGCCGAATATTAGGGTGTAGCGCAAGAGTCAAAGCTGCACTTCCCAACCTGTCCAAATGTAACAAGGCCAAACGCAACGTAGCGCAACCTGTGGTGCGACGACCACTACTGCTGGCCTCAATAGAGCCAAGCAGAGCACAGCATTCCATTGTTGGACGATGACACCAACCTAGTGGCCGTGTATAGCAAAAGGTCTGAGGTATCCCAACCAAACTATGCCAAACCTAGCCTAAACGAACTGAAAATAGCTCAACCTATCGAGCCGCAGCCACTATATCTGGCCGTCCTGTAGTCGAGCAGAGTATAGTGGAGCAATGTAGAGGGCAGGAATACACCGATGGGCAGTGTATAGAGCAAAAGTGGAAGATATCCCATCCTAAACTAATCAGACGTGAGATAACCGAACGTGACATGTCTCAACCGAACGTGCCGAGACCACTATTGCCAGCGTCCCCTGAGCCATGCAGAATACACTAGAGCACAGTAGAGCGTAGAAAGCCACCAAGTAGCAGTGTATAGCACAAACATCAAAGCCATCTTAAGATAACTGAACGTGACATGTCTCAACCTAACGTGCCGAGACCACTATTGCCAGCGTCCCCAGAGCCGTGCAAAATACACCAGATCACAGTAGAGCGTAGAAAGCCACCGAGCAGCAGTGAATAGCACAAACGTTAAAGCCATCCTAATCAAGCTTAACCTACCGTAACCAAACCAAGCGTAATGAACAAAAACGAATGTGCCGCGACCACCATTGCTCTCCTCCCAAGAGCGAAGCAGAAAACGTTAGAGCACAATTGAGCGCAGAAATCAGCGGTATGGCAGTGTAAAGCACAAAAGCCATAGCTATCCACTCCTATCCTGACCAGCCTTTTCGTAACCGAACGTAACATAGCTAATCCTAATTCGCCGAGACCACAATTGCGGCCCTCCCCAGAGCTAAGAGGAACGTATTAGAGGAGAGTGGAGCACAGAAATCCATAGAATCTCAATGCATAGTACAATAGTCGAAGCCACCCTATCCCAACATATCCAAACGCAACATATCCAACCACAACGTAGCTGAACGTAACGCGCCACGACCACGACTACTGGCCTCCACAGTGTCGAGCAGATTATAGCAGAGCACACTAGAGCGTAGAAATCCGCTGAATATCAGCGTGCACCACGAAAGTCACAGCTATCCAAACCTAGCCCAGTCTAACATAACCAAACCAAACGTAGCCTAACACAATCTAACACGCCGAGACCACTATTGCTAGCCTCCCCAGAGCCAAGCGGAACATAATAGAGTACAGTAGAGTGCAGAATTCCACCGCATTTATGTGTACCTCAGACAGACTATGGATCTGAAGTCAAAGCTCTCCTCTCCTCACCCAACCAAGCGTAAAGTGACCAAACGCAACCTAACACAACCTAAGGTGTCGCGACCACTACTGCCGACCTCCCCGGGGCCAAGCGGAACACATTAGCGGAGGGCAGGGTGCAGAAGTCCATAGAATCGCAGTGTTTATCGAGAAAGTCAAAGCTAGCCAAACCGAACCCAAACCAACGGAACATAACCAAAAGTAACCTAACTCAACATAACATGTCGAGACCGCTATTGCTGCCCTCCTCAGAGTCAATACTACAGCACAGGAGGGCACAGAGAACCACCGAATAGCATAGCACAGCACAAAAGTTAAAGGTCCCATAACCAAAATTAGCCTAACCCAACCTCACCGACCGCAACCTGACACAAGATAACGTGCCGGGCAACTATTGCTCGCCTTCCGAGGGTCAAGCTGAATATATTAGAGCACTCTAGGGGGCAGAAATCCACCTAATAGCAGACAATAGCACTAAAGTCAAGGCTATCCTCTTTGAACATAGCCAATTGTAACATAAACAAACGTATCATAACTCAACCTAACACGTCGCGACCACAATTGCAGGCGACCCCAGAGACAAGCAGAACACGTTAGTGGGGGGTGGAACGCAGAAATCCATAGAATCTCAGTATATATCAGAAAAGTCAGATCTACGCAAACATGGACGCAACAAAGAGGACATAACCAAGCATACCGTAACCCAACCTAACGTGACGAGACAGCTATTGC
>NW_016964479.1:26661-37562 GCF_001483705.2 Eufriesea mexicana
AGTGGAAAGTAGAATGCAGAAATCCATATTATCGCTGTGTATATCAGAAGAGACGAAGCTACCCAAGCCGATCACAAACAGACAGGACACGCCCAAACATAGCCTGACACAACCTAACGTGCCGACACCGCTATTTTTGCCACCCACAGAGCCAAGCAGGATATGCTAGAGCACAGTAAAGCGCAGAAATCAACCGAATAGCAGTGGACGGCACAGAAGTTAATGCTATCCGTACCATACGTATCCTAACACAACCTAACCGAACGTAGCTTGACTTACCATAACGACCCGCGAACACTGTTGCTGGCCTTACCAGAGACAAACTGAGGATATTAGAGCACTGCAGGTTGTGGAAATCCGCCTAATGATAGACTACAGCACATAAGACGGAGCTATCCCCTCCATACATAACTAATCGTAACGTGGCCAAACCTAACATAAATCAAACTGACGCGCCGCGGCGACCATTGCTGGCCTCCCCAGAGTGAAGCAGAACATGCTAGTGGAGGGTAGAACGCAGGAATCTACGCAATCGCACTGTATATCTTGAAAGTCAAAGCTGCCCGTGCCCAACCCAAATCAAAAGGACATACCCGAACACAGTATGACTAAACCTATCGCGCCGAGACATCTGTTGCTGCCCTGCTCAGAGCCAGGCAGGACATACTAGAGCACACTAACGCCCAGAAGTCCACCGATTAGCAGGCTACAGTACAAAATGCGTAACTATTCTCTCCTAGCCTAACCATACGTAACAGAACCTAACGTACCTAACTCAACCTAACGTTCCGCGACCACCATTTCTATCCTCCTCAGAGACAAGCAGAACACGCTAGTGGGGAGTAGAGCGCAGAAGACCATATTATCGCAGTGTGTATCAGAAAAGTCAAAGCTACCCGTGCCTAACGCAAACCAACACAACATATCCAAACATAGCCTGCCTCAACCTAACGTGCCGAGTACGCTATTGTTGCCCATCCCAGATCAAAGCAGGACATACTAGAACACAGTGGAACGCAGTAATCCACCGAATAGCAGCGGTATAGCGCAAAAGTTAAAGATATCCTGACTAAACATTGCCTAACCCAACCCAACCGAACGGAACATGACCCACCATAACGTGCCGCGACCAGTATTGCTGGGCTCCAAAGAGCCAAGCTGAGCATAATAGAATAGGGTAGAGAACAGAAATCCATATATATCCATAGCTACCGCAACCTAACAAAACGTAGCCTATTTCATCCTAACATGGCGGGACCACTATTACGGCCCCCAGAGCCAAGCGGAACGTACTAGAGCACAGTGGACGCAGAAGTCCAGCGCATTTCAGTGTACAGCACAAAGGTCAAAGATATCGTATCCTAATACACAAGCATATCCAAACCAAACGTAACATAACTCAACCTAACGTGCCGCGACAAATATTACTGGTCTCCACAGGGCAAAGCGGAGCACATTGGAGGAGAGTAGAGCGCATAAATCTATAGAATCGCCGTGTATAGCGGAAAAGCCAAAGTTATCCTGTGCTAACATAACCAAAGGTAAAATGGTCGAACGTAAACTAACTAAGCCTACCGTGCCGCGGCCACCAACCATGGCGTCCCAAGAGTCGGCTAGAATACAGTAGAGCACAGTAGAGCGCAGAAATCCACCGAGTAACCGTGTATTCCTGGATAGTCAATGCTCTTCAATCCTAAACCAAACTAAGGTAGCCTAACCAAACATAGCGTAACTCGACGTAACGTGCCGAAAACACAATTGCTGACCTCTCCAGAGACAGGCAGAACATATTAAAGCACAGTAGAGCGCACAAATCCACCGAATAGCAGTGTAGAGCATAAAAGTCAAAGATATCACAACCAAACCCAAACCAACATAGCATAACCTAACGACGCCTAACTCAACATAACGTGATGCAGCCACTATTGCTGGACCACCCAGAGCAAAGCAGAACACAGCAGAGCACAGTAGAGGGCAGAAATCCTCCGAATAGCAGTGTACACCACGAAAGTCAAAGCTATCCGGACATAAACCAAATAAACGTAACCTAACCCAACGTAGCCTAACTCAAACTGACGTGTCGATACAACTGTTACAGGCCTCCCCAGATACATGCAGAATATTCTAGAGCACAGTAGAGCGCAGGAAGCCCACGCATAGCAACTTAGAGAACAAAAATGAAAGATACCTTACCTAACCTGAACTAACATAGCCTAACAAAAAGTGGACTAACTGAACCTAACCAGCCTAGTCCACTATTGCCGGCGTCCACATCACCAAGCGGAATGTATTAGAGGTGAGTAGAGCGCAGAAATCAAAAGAATGACAATATATTGCAGAAGAGTCACAGCTATCCTAACCTTACCCAGGATAACCTAAATTACCCAAACGCAACCTATCCCCACCTAACGTGCCAAAACAACTATTGGTCTACCCGACGGCGACAAGCATAGAATATTAGACCACATTAGGTTGCAAATCCTCCGAATAGCAGTGCATAGCACAAAAGATAGATCTGCAATGTCCTAACCAAGCCTAACGTAACAAAACCGCACGTAACCGAACAAAATCAAACGTGCAGCGACCACTATTGATGGCCTCCACATAGTCGAGCAGATTATACTTGAGCATAGTAAAGCTCAGAAGTCCACAGAATAACAGTCTTTGCCAAGATAGTCAAAGCTATACAAACCTAACCCAAACAAGCATAACCTAACCAAATGTAGCTTATCCGAAACTGAGGTGCCGAGACCGCTATTTTTGGCCTCCCCAGAGTCGAGCAGAGTATAGTAGAGCAGTGAAGAGCACAGAAATCCTCCGTGTGGAAGTGTATACCACAAATGATAAGGTTATCCCATGATAACCTAACCAATCGTAGTGTAACCAAACGTAACCTAGCCCAACCAAAAGTGCGTACAACACTATTGCTCATCTCTCCACAGCCAAGCAGAATGTAGTAGAACACTGTAGAGACACACTTGAGGACAATAGAGCGTAGAAATGCAACGAAGAGCAGTGTGTAGCACAAAGGTTAAGGACAACCCAACCAAAACAAACCTAACCCAACCTATGCAAGCGTAACGTAACGCAAACTAACGTGCCACGAGCAGTATTTTTGGCGACCCCAGAGACACGCAGAATATGATAGAGCACAGGAGAGCCCAGAAGTCCATAGGAGAGATGTGTTGGGCACAAAAGTCAAAGATATCCTAACCTAAACCAAAGTAACGTAACCAGACCAAACGTAGTCTAACTCAATCGAACGTGCCGCGACCAGTATTGCTGGGCTCCAGAGAGCCAAGCTGAGCATAATAGAATAGGGTAGATGGCGGAAATCCATAGAATCGCAGTATACAGCGGATAAGTCGAAGCAATCCATATATACACATAGCTACCGCAACATAACAAAACGTAGCCTATTTCATCCTACCATGGCTGGACCACTATTGCGGCCACCAGAGCCAAGCGGAACGTACTAGTGCACAGTGGGCATAGAAGTCCACCGCATTTCAGTGTACAGCACAAAAGTCAAAGATGTCGTATCCAAACACAAACAAACATGACCAAACCAAACGTATCCTAACTCAACCTAACTTGACTAGACCGCAATTGCTGACCTCCACAGAGCCGTGCAGATCATACTACAGGAGAGTAGTGTGCCTAATTACTCCGAATGGCGGCATATCGCACAATAGTCTAAGCTATCCTCTCCGAACCTGACCAACTGTAACATACTCAAACGTAACCTAAGTCAACCTAACCTGCAGCGACCACTGTTGCTGGCATCGCGAGCTTCTGGCGGAGTATGAAAGAGCAGAGTACAGCGCAGGAATTCACCAAACAGCAGTCTATGCCAAGAATGTCAGAGCTATCGAAACCTGATCCGCACACACATAGCCTAACCAAGCGAAACATTACACTGCCTAACGTGCCGAAACCTTTATCGCTGGCCTCTCCTGGGTAAAGCAGAGCCTATTAGCGTACAGCAGAGCGCAGAAATACGACTAATAACAGCGATTACGGCAAAAGCCATAGCCATCATGGCCAAGCCTAGCCAAACCCAGCGTTAGCAAACGTAACATAGCTAAACTTATCGTGCCGTGACCACTATTGCCGGCCACCTCAGAGCCGAGCGGAGTAGAGTAGAGCAATGTAGAGATGAGAAATGCTCCGAGTAGAACAACTACGGAATCGCAGCGAATAGCGCAAAAGTCAAAGATATCCTCTCCTACTGTATCCAAACGTAACATACCCAAACGTAGCCTATCTCAAGCTAAAGTGCCGAGGCCACTGTTACTGACATCCCCAGAGTAGAGCCATATAGAGCGTAGAAAGCCACCAAGCAGCAGCAAATAGCAGAAATATCAAAGATGCCCCAACTTTATCAGGAAAAGCCTGACATAATCGAACGTAGAATAACCAAATCTATAGAGATGAGACCACTAATGCTGGCCTCCCGAGAGACAGGCAGAGCGAATAAGAGCACAGTGAAGCGCGGAAGTCCACCGAACTGCAGTGCGTCGAACAAAAGTGAAATCTACCCTCTTCTACCATAACCAAGCATAGCATAGGCAAACGTAGCCCAACTGAAACTGACGTGACGAGACCACTGTTACTGGCCTCCCCTGGGCCGAGCAGAGAACAGTGCAGCACGGTAGATCGCAGAAACCCACCGAAAAACAGTGTATGACTCAAAAGTCAGGTCTACACTCTCCTAACATGTTCAAACGTAGCAGAACCAAACGCAACCGAGCTCCACCTAACCGCCGTACACTGCTATTGCTGACCTCCGTAGAGACA
Source organism: Eufriesea mexicana (assembly GCF_001483705.2). NCBI lineage: Eukaryota > Metazoa > Arthropoda > Insecta > Hymenoptera > Apidae > Eufriesea > Eufriesea mexicana. The sequence goes on from NW_016964479.1 coordinate 31,462, forward strand.
AGCAGAGCATGATAGAGGGGAGTGGAGCGCAGTAATCCACAGGATCGCCGTGTAGAGAGAAAAGGCGAAGCTATACATACCTAACCAAATCCAACGTAACCAACGCCTAACGTAGCATATCTCAACATTACGTGCCGAGAACACTATTACAGGCACCCACAGAGCCAATCAGAACACACTGGAGCACAATAGAGCGCACTAGTCGAACGCATCTCAGTGTACATTAGAAAAGTCAAAGTTATCCTAACAGAAACCGAGAAAACCAAATCTAGCCAAACAAACATAACCTGACCAAGCGTAAACTGTCACCGCTTAACGCGTCGCGGCGACTATTTCTGGCCCTCAGAGCAAGGCAGAGCATATTAGATCGCAGTAGAGCGAGGAAAACCACCGAATAGCAGTGTATAGCACAAAAGTCGACGCTGTCTTAGCTTGACGCGGCCAAGCATAATATAACCAAAGGTACGTAACTCTACCTAACCGACCTACACCACTACTGCTGACCTCTCCAGAATCAAGCAGAATATGCTAGAGCACAGTGGACACCAAAAATCCGCGGCGGTGCAGCTTGAAGCACGAAGGCAACGATATCCTAGACTAACCTGCCCCAACGTAGTCAAACCAAACGTAGCATAACAGAACCTAACGTGCCGAGACGACTATTCCTGCCATCCCAGAGCCAACCAGATCATACTATAGCACAGTAGATTCCAGAGATACATCACATAGCAGTGTATGGCACAAAAGGCAGGTCTATACTTTCCTAATCAAACCAAACGTAACATACCCAAACGTAGACTAACACAAACAAATGTGCCGAGGCCACAATTCCTGGCATCCGCAGAGCCAAACAGAATATGCGAGGGCACATTAGAGCGTAGGAATCGACAGCAATGTAGTGCACAGCACAAAGGTCAAAGGTGTCCCGACCACACCCAACCGCTCCTAACCTAACCAGAGGAAGCAAATCTCAACCTAACTTGCCGCGACCTCTTTTGCCGACGTCCCCAGAGGCAAGCAGAGAACATTAGAGTACAGAAGGGCGCAGAAATCCGCCGAAAAGCAGTGTATAGCCCAAAAGTCTTAGATAGCCCCTCCTAACCTTTACAATCGTTACGCACACAAACGTAACATAGCTCAACCTAACGGGACGCGGCTGCCATTGCTTGCCGCCCCAGAGCCATGCAGAACATATTAGTGGAGTGTACAGAGCAGAAATCTATAGAATCACAGTGTATAGCAAAAAAGTCAAAGCTATCCAAGCTTAACCCAAGCAAATATTACCTCACGAATCGTAGCCTAACCCAGACTAACGTGATGAGACGACTATTACCGGCCACCAAAGAGTAGAGCACAGTACGGTAAAGCAATGTAGAGGGTAGAAATGCACAGAAGAGCTGTGTGTAGCACAAAAGTCAAGGATAATCCAACCAAACTTAACCCAATCCAACCTATGCGAACGTTATGTAACGCAAGCTAACGTGCGGCGAGCACTATTTTTGGCGTCCCCAGACACAAGCAGAATATGGTAGTGCACAGGAGAGCACAGAGGTCCATAGGGCAAATGTGTTGAGCACAAAGTCAAAGCTATCCTACCTAACCCAATGTAACCTAACCCGCCAAACGTAGTCTAATTAAACCTAAAGTGCCGCGACCAGTATTGCTGGGCCCCAGAGAGACAGGCTGAGCATAATAGAATAGGGTAGGGCGCAGACAGCTATAGAATCGCAGTTTACAGCGGAAAAGTCGAAGCTATCCATACGTAACCATAGCTACCGTAACCTAACAAAACGTAGCCTATTTCAACCTAACATGGCGGGACCACTACTACAGCCGCCGCCGCACCCCCCTCCCAGAGCCATGCGGAACATGCTAGAGCACAGTGGAGCGCAGAAGTCCACCGCATTTCAGTGTTCAGCACAAAAGTCAGAGATTTCGTATCCTAATACACAAGCATATCCAAACCAAACGTGACCTAACTTAACCTAACGTGCCGCGACAAATATTACTGGTCTCCACAGGGCAAAGCGGAGCACAATAGAGGAGAGTAGAGCGCATAAATCTATAGAATCGCTGTGTATAGCGAGAAAGCCAAAGTTATCCCGTGCTAACATAACCAAAGCTAAAGTGGTCGAGCGTAAACTATCTAAGCCTACCGTGCCGCGGCCACTAACGCTGTCGTCCCCAGAGTCGGCTAGAATACGATAGAGCACAGTAGAGCGCAGAAATCCACCGAGTAACTGTGTATACCTCGATAGTCAAAGCTCTTCAATCCTAAACCAAACTAAAGTAGCATAACCAAACATAGCGTAACTCAACGTAATGTGCCGAGAACACAATTGCTGACCTCTCCAGAGACTGGCAGAACATATTAGAGCACAGTAGAGCGCAGAAATCCACCGAGTAGCAGTGTAGAGCATAAAAGTCAAAGATATCACAACCGAACACAAACCAACATAACATAACCTAACGAAGCCTAACTAAACATAACGTGTTGCAGCCACTATTTCTGGACCACCCAGAGCAAAGCAGGACAGAGCAGAGCACAGTAGGGGGCAGAAATCCTCCGAGTAGCAGTGTGCACCTCGAAAGTCAAAGCTATCCGGACATAAACCAAATAAACGTAACCTAACCCAACGTAGCCTAACTCAAACTGACGTGTCGAGACGACTGTTACTGGCCTCCCCAGAGACGAGCAGAGTATTCTAGAGCACAGTGGAGCGCAGGAAGCCAACGAATAGCAACTTAGAGCACAAAAGTGAAGGATACCTTACCTAACCTGAACTAACATAGCCTAACGAAAAGTGGACCAACTGAACCTAACCAGCCGAGTCCACTATTGCCGGCGTCCACATCGCCAAGCGGAATGTATTAGAGGAGAGTAGAGCGCAGATGTCCACACAATGGCAGTGTATAGCACGAAAGTCAAAGATATTCCAATCTATCCCAAACAAACCTATCCTAACGAAACGTAATTAAGCACAACCTAATTTTTGGAATTCCCTGTGCAAAGCAGGGAACATTAGATCACATTAGGGTGCAGAAATCCACCGAACAGCAGCGTATGGCACAAAAGTCAAAGCAATCCCCTCCTAACCTGACCAAACTTAACATAACCAAACGTAACGGACACATTCTTGGGGGCAACGACCGCTTTGCTGGCCCCACGAGAGCGAACCAGAGTATAGCAGAGCAACGTAGGACGCTGAAATCGGCCGAATAGCAGTGTATAGCAAAAAAGTCACATCTATCCCAACCATACCTAACCAAACTTAGCCTAGCCTAACTGAACATAGCCAAACCTAACCTGCCGCAAGATCGCAGAGGTTTATAGAATATCAGCGCGTAGCACAAAAGTTGTATCCATCTCAGCCTAACCCAACGAAACCGAACAAAACCGAACGTAATATAACTCAACCTGACGTGCCGCGGCCACTATTGCTGGCCTCCCCAGACTGAAGCAGGACATATTAGAGGAAAATAGAGCGCAGAAATCCATAGTAACGCAGCGTACAGCATAAAAGTCACGGATATCAAAACCTAACCCAAAGTAACATAACCTAACATATCGTAACCAAACAAAACGTAACTTCCAGCGACCACTACCGCTGGCCTCCCCAGCGACTAGCAGACCAGAGTAGAGCAGAGTGGTGTGCAGGAATGGAATTACTGTGTATAGCACGAAAGTCAAAGATACCACGACAAAACCTAGCCTAACATAACCTTAACGAACGTAATCTAGCTCAACCTATCACGCCGCGACCACTGTTGCTCGCAACCCGAGAGTACAGCAGGGTATAGTAGAGCAATGTGGATGGCAGGTATCCACCGAATATAAGTGTATAGCACAAGAGCCTAAGCAATCCTATCCGAACGTGACCTAAGCTAACCTAACCAAACGTAGTATAACTGTACCTAACGAGCCGAGGCCTCTGCTGCTGGACTACAGAGAGTCAAGCGGTACTTATAAGGGCACAGTAGAGCGCAGAAATGCCCCGAATTGTAGTGCATAACACAAAAGTCAAAGCCACCCTAACCAAACGTAACCAAGCCTAGCCTGATCAAACGAAACATAACTAAACCTAACATGCCGCGACCACCATTCCTGTCGCCTCATATGCAAGCAGAGTGTGGTAGCGAGCAGCAGAGCGCAGAGGTCCACAGAATATGAGTGTGTAGCACAATAGTCAAAGCAATCCTATCCTAACGCAACATAGCCTAACCTAGCCAAACGTATTCTAACTAAACCTAGCGTGCATGGACAACAATTGCTGGCCACACGAGAGACGAGCAGAGCATATTAGAGCAATATAGATCGCAGGAATCCACCGAGGAGCAGTGTATAGCACAAGAGTCTAAGCTATCCTATCCTAATTTAATCAAGCCTAACACAAGCAGACGCAGCGCGGCTAAGCCTAACGTGCCGAGAGCACTACTTCAGGCCTCCCCATAGCCGAGCAGAATATTCTAGAGCACTGTAGAGCGTAAAAATCCACCGAATAGCAGTGCAGAGCACAAACGTCAAAGCCATCCTAACCAAACGTAACCTACCCAAACCAAACCAAGCGTAACCTATACCAAGCAAACGTGCCGCGACCAAAATTGCTGCCCTCCCCAGAGTGAAGCAGAAAATATTAGAGCACAGTAGATCGCAGGAATCAACCGTATAACAGTGTATAGCGCAAAAGCCAACGCTATCCTTCCCCAACAAGACCAAACGTAGCGTAACCCAACGTAACCTAACTCAACCAAACGCGCCACAGTCGCCGTTGCTGGCCTCCCCAGAGGTAAGCAGAGGCCAGTAGAGCACTGCAGAGCGTAGATATCGACAAAATAGCGGTGAAGCCATCCTATCCTATCTTTAACCTACGTAACATAACCGAACGTTATGTGTCCCAACCTAACGTGCCGAGGCTACTATTGCAGGCCTTCACAGCGGTAAGCAGGACATACTATAGCACAGTGGAACACAGAAGTCCACCACCATCAGTTTACACCACGGAAGTCAAAGCAATTCATACCTAGCACAAACTAACATAACCTAACCGAACGTAGCATAACTCATCCTAACCCGACGAGACCACTATTACTGGCTTCGCCAGAGTCGAGCAGAGTATAGTAGAGCAATGTAGAGCGCAGAAATTCACCGAATAGCGGTGTATGACACAAAAGACAAAGCTACACTATCCTAACCTAACTAACCGTGACATTACCAAACGAAGCCTAGCACAAACTTTCGCGCCATGACAACTATTGCTGACATCCCCAGTGTCGACCAGAGTATAGTATAGCACAGTGGAGCGCATAAATCCACCGAATATCAGTGTATAACACAAAAGTCAAAGCCATCCTAACGAAACGTAGCATAACACAACCTATCGTGCAACGATCGCTATTGTTGGTCTCAGCAGCGTCGGGCAGAGTGTAGTAGCGGAATGATGTGCGCAGTAATCCCCCGCATTGCGGCGTATAGCGCAAAAGTCGAAGATAACCTATCGTAGCATGAACGAACGTAACATAAGTCAGACTAACGTGCCGATAGCGCAGCTGCATTCCTCCCCAGCGCCAAGCAGAGCATATTAGAACACAGTAGAGCGCAGTGATCCGCCGAACAGAGGTTTAAAGCACACAAGTCAAAGCCATCCTGTCCTAACTTAGCCAAACCTAACATAAACGGGCGTAACGCAACTTAACCTGGTGTGCCATGAAATATATTACTGGCCTAACGAGAGCTAAGCACAGCATAGCAGATCAATGTAGAACGCTGAAATCGGCCGAATAGCAGAGTGCAGCAAGAAAGTAACTGCTATCCCGACCAAACCTAGCCAAACGTAGCCTAACCGAACTGAACGGAACCCTACCTAACATGACGCGACCACTATTCCTGGCGTTCACAGACACAAGCACAGTGTGATGGCGCACGGTAGAGGGCAGAGGTTCATTGAATAGCAGTTTGTAGCACAAAAGTTATAGCTATGTCTGCCCAACCAAGCGAAACCCAACACGATCAAATGTAATATAACTCAATCTAACGTGCACCGACCGCAATTGCTGTCCTCATGAGGCGAGCAGAGTATAGTAGAGCAATATGGGGCTCAGAA
>NW_016964479.1:37859-40610 GCF_001483705.2 Eufriesea mexicana
TAACATATCCTGACGTGACGAGACCACCATTGCTGCCTCACCAGAGCCAAGTAGAGCTTATTAGAGGAGAGTAGAGCGCAGGAATCACTTGAATCGTAGTGCATAGCACAATAGTAGGAGTTACCATATCCTAACGTAACCATACGTAATATAACCGGACGTAGCTTAATTCAAACTAGCGTGCCGAGGCCACCAGTGCTGGCCACCCGAGGTCCAATCAGAGAATATTATATCATCTTGGAGCGGAAAAATCCATCGAATAGCGGTTTATAGCGCACAAGTCAAAGCTAGCACCTCCAAACATAGCCAATCGTAACATTAACAGACGCAATATAACACAGACTAACTGGCCGCAACCACGACAGTAGTAGAACTCCGAAGTCCATAGGATCGCAGTGCATATCAGGAAGGACTAAGCGACCCAAGCCACTAACCAAAAGTAGCACAGCTCAACATAATGTGCCGCGACCACCATTGCGGTGCTCCCAAGGGCCAAGCAGGATATAGTAGAGCAGAGTAGAGCGTACAAATCCACCGAATATCAGTGTACACCACGAAATTCAGATCTATCCAAACCCAACCTAAACCAACTTAGCGCAGCAATACGTAGCCTAACTCAACCTAACGGGCAGAGATCATTATTACTGGCCACCTCATAGTCGAGCTCAGAATAGTATAGCATCGTAGAGCGTAGCAATCCGCCGAATAACTGAGTATAGCGCAAAAGTAGAAGCTATGCAGTCCTAACTCATCCATACGTAATATACGAAAACGCAAAGTCACTACACCTAACGTGCCGAGACCATTTTTCCTGGACTCCCCAGAGCCAAGCAGAGAATATTAGAGCGCAGTGGAGTGCCGAGACCCACCGTATAGCAGTGTGTAACTCAAAAGTCAAAGCCATCCTAGCCAAACGTAACCTAATCTACCCTAACCAAACGCAACCTAACTCAACATATCGTGCCACGATAGCCACTGCTGGCCTCCATGAAGTCGAGCAGAGTATAGTAGAGCTACGAAGGGCGCAGGAATACACCGAATAGCAGTGTACAGCACAAAAGATGGATCCATCCTTCTCTATCCTAGAAAATCGTGACATAAGCCTAACTCAGCCTAATGTGCCGAAAACACGTTTGCTGTCCACTCCAGCACCAAGCAGAACATATTAGAGAAGAGTAGGCCGCAAAAATCCTTGAAATTGCAGTGTAAAGGGCAAAAGTCGAAGCTATACTACCCTAACCCATACTAACCGAACCTAGGCAGAAAGGAACCTATCTCATCCTACCGTACCACGACCGCAATTGGTGGCATCTCCAGAGCCACGCGGGGCAAATTAGAGGGGAACAGAATGTAAGAATCCATAGAATAGAAGTGTATAGCAGAAAAGTCAAAGGTGCCCTAGCCTAAGCCATACAAACCTAACATAACCTAACCGAATCTAATTCAGACTAACGTGGCGAAACAACTGTTGTTGGCCTTCCCAGGGCTAAGCAGAATATAGAAGAGCAATGTAGATAGCAGAAATCGGCCGAATAGCGGTGTACAGCACGAAAGCCAAAGCTATGCATACCAAAGCTGTCCTGGCCGGATGTAACAGAACGTGACGTGACTCACGTAACATGCAGCGACTTCTATTGCTGGCGTCCACAAAGACATACTGAATGTGAAGGAGCACCGCACAGCGTAGGAATCCCTAGAATAGCTTTGTGCAGCGCAAAAGACACACCAATCCTATCCTAACCCAACGTAACTTAGCTTGGCCAAAGGTAACATAGATCACCATGACCCGCCGCGACCACAGCTCCTCGCCTCCCCATTGCAAAGCAGAAAATAGTAGAGCACAGTTGACCACTGAAATCCATGGAAAACAGTTTAAAGAACGAAAGACAGAGCTATCGTAACCGAACTTTACCTAACCTATCCTAACCAAACGTAACCTAACTCAACCTAACGTGCCGCGTATGCTGTTGCTCTCATCCCCAAAGTCGTGGAGAGCACTGCAGAGCAATGTAGAGCGCAGAAGTTCACACAGAACGTCAAGGAGATCCTAACCAAACGAAACATAACACAACCTAACGTGCCGAGACGACCATTACTGGCCACCCCGGAGCCATCAGGGCGCAATAGGACGCAGAAATCCACCTAATGTCAGTGTGAAATTCAAAGTAGGGTATCCTAACCCACCCAAACTTCACATACCCAATCGTAACCTAACTCAACCTAATATTACGAGAGAGCTACTGCTGGCCTCCTCAGAGGAAAGCAAGATGCACTAGAGCGCATTAGTGCTCAGCAGTAGCACTCAGTAGTACAAAGCACAAAATTTAGGACTACCCTTACCAAACATATCCTAACCCAACCTGACCGAACGCAGTCTGACACAACATAACGCGCCGAAACCACTTTTCTTGGCCTTGCCAGAGCCAAGCTGAAAATATTATAACACTGTAGGGCGTAGAAATCCACCTAATAGCGGAATATAGCACTAAAGTCAAAGCTACCCTCTCCTATCCTAACCACCCGTAACGTAACCGAACGTAACATAGCTCAACCTAACGTGCCGCGACCACCACTGCTGGTCTCCACAGAGCCAAGCAGAACACGTTAGTATAGGGTCGAACGCAGAAATCCATAGAATCGCAGTGGATGGCAGAAGTGTCAAAACTACCCAAACCTAACACAAGCCAACAGAACATAGTAAAACGTTGCCTACCTCAACATGTCGTGCCGAGACCGCTATTGCTGCCCTCC
>NW_016964479.1:40659-48186 GCF_001483705.2 Eufriesea mexicana
CCAAGCCGAAAGCATTAGAGCACTGTATGGCGAAGAAATTCACCTAATAGAGGACTATTGCGCTAAAGACAAAGCTACCCCCCAGGGTCAAAGTAGAACACATTAGTAGAGGGTAGTATGCTGAAACCCATAGAATCGCGATGTATTTCAGAAGAGTCAAAGCAACCAAAGCCTAACCCAAACCAACAGAGCATAACCGAACATAGCGTAGATCAAACTAACGTGCCGAGACCGCTATTGCTGCACTTCGCGGAGCCAAGCAGGACATACTAGAGCACTATAGAGTGCAGAAATTCACCGAGTAGCAGTGTACAGCACGGAAGTTAAGGTTAACCTGACCAAACATAGCCTGACACAGCACAACCGATCGTAACATGACACATCGTAACGTGTAGACGCCATTATTGCTGGCCTTCTCAGAGTTAGGCCGAAAACATTAGAGCACTGTAGGGCGTAGATATCCACATAATTGCGGACTATACGACTATTGTCAAAGCTACCTCTCCTAACCTAACCAATACTAACATAACCAAACGTAAAATCACACAACCTATCTTTCCGCGATCACAGTTGATGGCTACTGTAGAGACAAGCAGAACATATTAATGGGCAGTAGAAGACAGGAATCCATGGAATCGCAGTGTACATGAGAAAAGTCGTAGCTCCCCAAGCCTAATCCAAACCAATGGAACATGTCCAAGGACAGCCTACCTCAACCTAACGTGCCGAGACCGCTATTATTGCCCTCCCCAGAGTCAAGCAGGTCATACTAGAGCACAGTGGACCGCAGAAGTCCACCGAATGCAATTGTACAGCGCAAAAGTTGAAGCACTCCTAATCAAGCATAGCATATCCCAACCTAACCGAACGTAACGTGTCTTGACGTAACCAGCAGAGGTCACAATTACCGGCGTTCCCAGATCCAAGTCGAGAATATTAGAGCACCGTAGGGTGCAGGAATCCACAAAATAGCAGAGTATACCACTAACGTCAAAGCTACCTCTCCTAACCTAACCAAACCTAGCACAGCCAAACGTAACTTCACTCTATCTATCTCGCCGCGACCACTATTGCTGGCATCCGTGGAGCCATGCAGAAGTCACTAGTGGACAATAGAACGCAGAAATCCACAGAATCACAGTGTACATCGGAAAAGTCAAAGATACCCAAACCTAACCCAAACCAATGGAACATGTCGAAGCATAGCCTACCTCAACCTAGCGTGCCGAGACCGCTATTGTTGCCCTCCCCAGAAACAAGCAGGTCATACTAGAGCACATAGGACCGCAGAAATCCACCGAATACCATTGTACAGCGCAAAAGTTAAAGCACTCCTAATCAAACTTAGCATATCCCAACATAATTGAATTAACCTGACCCAAAATTAAGCGCCGAGACCACTATTGCAAGCCTTCCCAGAGACAAGCTGAAAACATTAAAGCACTGTACGGGGCGGAAATCCACCTAATAGCAGACCATAGCACTAAAGTCATAGCTATCCTCTCCTAACGTAGCCAATAGTAACACAACCAAACGTAACCTAACCCAACCTAATATGCCGCGAACCCTATTGCAGGCATCCACAGAGCCAAGCAGAAATATTAGCCGAAAGTAGAGCGCAGAAATCCATTGAATTGCTGTGTATATTAGAAAAGTTATAGCTGCCCAAACCCAACCCAAACCAACAGGACATTGCCAAACGTAATATGACTCAACCTAAAGCGCCGAGACCGATATTGCTGCCCTTCCCAGAGCCAAGCAGCGCATACTAGAGCACAATATAGTGCAGAAATCCACCGAAAACCATTGTACACAACGAAAGTAAAAGATATCCTAATCAAACTTAGCATATCCCAATATAATCGGATTCACCTGACCAAAAATTAATGCCTGAGGCAATTATATCAGGCCTTTCCAGAGCCAAGCGAGCATGCTAGCGCACAGTAGAGTGCAGAAATCCGCCTAATAGCAGTCTATATTATGAGAGACAAAGCTATCTTCTCTTAATACATCCAATCGTAATACATCCATACGAAGCAAAGCAACAATGTAACGTGCGGCGACCACTATTGCTGGCCTCCCCAGGGCCAAGCAGATTTCAATGTAGCACAGTAGAGACAGAAATCCGCAGAGTAACAGTCTGTAGCACGAAAGTCGAAGTGACCAAACATAGCCTTTTTTTTCACGTGGGGGAAATCGTCCAAAGATACACGGCCGCCTTTGGGGAGGGGGGGCGGTTATGTGGGATTTTTTACCACTAAAACCCCTACGACGACCAGCCCTTCGCATTTCGGTGCGCCCTGGACTTCGCGGCGACGTAATTGCCAGGACGCCCCCGCGACGCAACCGCATTTCCCTCCCGGCGCGACGAGTAATCCCACCCGAAACGATCATGTCCATGCGCGCGAGACGGGTCGTTTACACACACACACACACACACACACACACACTCACACGAACACAACACGCATACCACCACACCGCAACGCACGCATACCCTGCGGACGCCGCGCGACCATCACGCGACGCCGCGCGCCCAGACCACGGTCTCTCGAACTGACGGGCCCCCACACGTCAGCTCGTGGTCACCCTGACCTAGGTTACAACGGGAGAGAGAGACGGTCTCCCCGGCCGTAGGTACATGGTCGCTCGCGAAGGCGGAGGTCTAACGCGTTAACACATCCGGCAGTGCGCGCGCCGCCCTCCGGCGCCGCGCTTGCAGCCTCCGCCGCCCTACGCGCGAGGAGCACGCGCTACGCTCGCGGGCTCTCTCCGCGGCCTCCTTCTGTAGCATAACCGCCTCGCAGAAGGAGGCCACCGCACGCCACGCACCTAAGCCCTCCGTCATCCGCGCCACGACGACTGAGAGCGAAAGGTCCCTACCCACCGCGCGACACAGTACCCGGCGCTCGCGAGCCCACGCCGGACATTCCTCCAGCGTGTGCTGCGCCGTGTCCCGCCCTTCCCCGCAGTGATGACACCGCGTGTCACGTTCCCGCCCGATACGACACAGGTACTCCCCGAAGCACCCGTGCCCGGTTAGCACCTGTGTCAGGCGGAATGTGTGCCGGCTGCCGCTGCGCCCCCATGCATCCAACACGGGGAGCACAGCCTCGATCACCCGGTGCCGCCGGCTACTCGGCTTCCTCAGCCGAGCTCGCCAGGCGGTCATCAAAGACTCTCGAACCCTTCGCCTCAACGAAACGGACCCCTCTTCAGGAGCACCGCCGCCGCCAGCGTGTAGGAGACCGTAGATACGGGCCTCCCCCACCGCTTGCAGTTCGAATGGCGGGACACCCGCCAGGACCATCGCCGCCTCGTGGGATATCGTGCGGTAACCGCGCACGACCCTGATCGCCATCCTGCGAGCGACTCGCCGGAGAATCGCCAGACTGCGCGGACTGGCGACCAGGTCGTTCGCCCAGATCGGAGCCCCGTAAAGTGCCACCGAGCGAACGACTCCTGTGTAGAGGCGGCGCACCCTCCCGTCTGGCCCTCCCAGGTTGGGTAGCAGGCGACATAGCGCCCCCGCCATACCTTCCAGGCGTGGTTCCAGCGCGAGAAAATGTTCGTCGAATTTCCAGTGGCTATCGAGGAGGAGACCGAGGTATTTCATCCGGTCCCGTACCTCGACCACGACGTTCCCCACGCGCATCAGGGACTTGGGCGGCTTCCCGTGGTGCCGATGGCAAAACCACATTGCCTCGGTCTTCTCGGGGGAGATGCACAGCCCTAGCCGCTGGATGCTATTCGCGACGAGGGCCACGCCGCTTTCCGCGCGCAGCGTGGCCTCCTCCCAACTCGACCCGGCGGCCATCACCAGCGTGTCGTCCGCGTAACACGTCAGGCTCAGGCCGCGGGGGAGGGGAGTGCGCAACACGGCGTCGTACGCGAGGTCCCAGAGGATCGGTCCGAGTACCGATCCCTGTGGAACCCCGCAGTTCGTCGCACGCACGACGGTCGAGTATCGTCCGGGATACTCGATCGAGCGCTCCGCCAAATAGTCGCCGATCACCGCCATCATGTATTGGGGAACCCTGTGGTACAACAGGGCGCACCGGATGGCGGCCCAGGGCAGGGTGTTGAAGGCGTTAGCGATATCCGCACCGACCGCCAGCACCACTCCGCCACGGTCGACGGCAGCCCCCGACAGGGTACGAACGCGCTTGATCGCGTGGATCGTCCACCGACCATGCCGGAATCCGAACTAGCTGACGCTGAGATCGGGACTCACGTTCGTTAAATGCTCTCGGATGCGGGCAGCTAGTACGCGCTCGAAGAGCTTGCCCGCCTCGTCGAGCAGGCATATCGGCGGTTATGCCTTCGGAGAGTTCGGGGGCTTCCTTAGTTTCGGGATCAGCACGACCCTCGCTCTATTCCAGCATGCCGGGAAGCGACCGGTCCTGAGGCAGCTGTCGAACAGCCGTCGCACATGGTCGCCCCACGCTTCCAGAGTCAGTGCAAATGCTCGGCCTGGGGTGCCGTCCGGTCCGGGGGCGGTGCTCCTCGCCGCCATCCTGACGACCGCACGGCACAACTCCTTGCGCGAGACCCCCAGCTCGTCGGACCACCCGACCAGTCCCGACCGCACTGCAGCGGGATGCACCCGATCCGCCGCCACCACAGGGAAGAGGGTATCGATCACCCGCCGCAGGAGCTCGGGGTCCATACGCTCGGTCACGGGGGGCGCCCATGCCCTTAACTTCCCCAATACTAATTTATAGGGGCGTCCCCACGGATCGCTTTCGAGCGTCGAGAGTAGTTCGTCCCATTGCCGAGATTTGGCTCTGCGAATCTCCCTCCGGAGATCGCCCACCGCGGACCGGTACCCGCGATAGAGACGCGCGATTTCCTCGGCGGACACCGCGCGTCGTCGACGACGCGCCCGAGTGTACTGGCGCCGGGCGAGCACGCAGAGCTCCCGGAGCTGCGCGATTTCAGCCGACCACCAGTGCACTGCACCACGCGAAGGTGGCTCCTTCACGCGCGGCATGGCGACGTTGCACGCGCGCGTCATCGCAGCCCTTAGCCGCTCCGCCCCTAAGCTTGCTTCGTCGTTTTCGCGCCCGACAGCCCCATCCGCCCAGGCGACGACCTGGACGGCCGCGGCGAAGAGGTCGCGGTCGAGGCGCCCGAGCGCCCATCGCGGCGCGGTGGTGTGCTTCCCGCTGGGTGGTTCCAGACCGGTGCGAGGAGTGACGGCAAGCATCATGGTGATGTGGAGGTGGTCGCTGAGCGTTTCCACCTCCACCGCCACCCTCCAGCCGGTGACCCGCCGCACAGCTGCCGGCGATGCGAACGACAAGTCCACGATGGACGTGCCGTTCCACCGAACGCACGTGCTTACGGAACCCCGATTGAGCAACCGGAGATCCAACCCCGCGGCCCAATCTTGCAGGGCCTCTCCCCGAGCGTCTGTTCGCGGGGAACCCCACGCCACGGAGTGGGCGTTGAAGTCCCCCAGGACCAGAACCGGATGAGCCATGTGTCCACTAAGGAAACCTCCGAGCTCGTCCAGGAACCTCTCGCACGACGAGAGGCCGCGGCTGGGGGAGACGTAGCACCCCACCACGACTACGTCGTTCCAGGAGACCGCCACGAATCCCTCACCGCTGTGAAGCAGCGTTGGTGCGGGTGTCCGCCGTAGTCCCCTGGCGATGATCGCCACGGAGCCGTCCCGATCCCCGAACCACCCGTCTTGGTCGAGGATACGGTACGGCTCTGCGGTAACAGCCAGCCCGACACCAAGCTCAACGAGCGTCTGCAGGAGCAGGTCCTGCGACGCCCGCGAGTGGTTCAGGTTGGCCTGGAGCACCATGGACGACGTGAAAGTTAGGCTGTGTCCATGGCCTCCTCCTGGCCCCCCTTCCCTTGGGCCGGCTGCGGGCCCGGTGCTCCGCCAGTCGGCGGGCCCTTCGCGGTCGCGTTCGCGGAGACGGAATTCGCGGAAGCAGCTTTCGAATTGGCGCTTGCAGGCGCCGAGGCGGACACGGCGCCTGCAGGCGCCTGGCGAGCCGCGCAGTTCGCCTTTGGCGGGCAGCACGCCTTGCTGCCCAGCCGGTGGTTGGTGGGGCGGCCGAGCCCGGCGCAAACCGGGCACATGGGTGCAGGCGCACTACACCCACCGGCACGGTGGCCCGCCGCGCCACACCTGAAACAGGTGTCGCTGCGGTCCACCGCGCTAGAGCATCCGTTCCTTGTGTGACCGAACGCAAGGCAACGGAAGCACTGGAGGCGCCGTGCCTCCAAGGCTACAACACGGGCCGAAGTCCAGCCGACGCGGATCCGCCCGCAATCGACGGCCTTTCTCGCTGCCGCGAGGGGACACTGAGCCCATACAGAGCCCAGCCCCGAAGCGGAAGACCGGATCACTCCGGTTCTTATTTCCGCCTCGGTGCAATCACCGACCCTAGCCAGGGCAGCGGCCACCTCGCGGGGGGTGACAGAGTCGTCGAGCCCTGTCACCCTCAGCTCCGCTTTTTTGGTGGGAACCGTAACACGCACGCCGGATCCCTCCAAGACTTCGCTCATTCGCCCGGCGAGAGCGGCGGCTCGCTGTGCGCCCTCGGGTCCGCCGACCTCCAGCAGGAGACCGCCGGAAGCGGCCCGACGGGGGCGCAAGTCCTCGATCCCGAGGTCGGCGAGATTTATCTTTCCCCTTGCAGCGGAGATGGCCTCCGCGCAAGAGAGACTCGACCCCTCGGGTACCCAAACCGCGACGGCGGCCGCTTAAGAATGGGGCCCGGCTTACCGCCGCTCTTCTTCTTATCGTGACCGTGCATCGTTACGGTCTTCGCGGTGGTCGCGGGTGGCGCGCGGGCGGAGCTCATCCCCGCGGAGCGGCGCCCCGTCTTACCGACGGCTCCCTTCGGCGCACTCGTGGGCACTCTCGCGGGCAGTTGCGAGGCAGCGGCCGCCTGCCGCTGCGCTCGCTTCTCGCGCCTACCGATGACGAGAGACCAGCTGGCCTCTGCGTCCTTCCCGGCTACGACCGGGGCCGCGACCGGGTCCTTCGCCTGGGCGTCAGCGGGCCCGCCACGGGAAGCGCCCGCGACAGAGACCGCCGAGGCCACCAGTGCAGGCCGCGCGCGCAGGGCGGCGTTGGAGCTCGCTTGCTCCGGCGCTCGGGCAGGCGCATCCCGCCCGGCCGCCACGGGGAGCGTACGCACGAGCTCCTCGAACTTTTCGTCGATTCGGAGACTGAGTGCCGCGAAGGCAGCCTCCATACCGAAGTCGGGCGCCGGTGCCGCTGCTCCGGCGTCCGCGGACGCACGCACATTTCGAGCGGACGCGGGGTCGACGATTACCCGCCTCCGCTCCTGATCCAGCTCCGCGCGCAAGGAGGCGATCTCCGCCTGCTGGGATTCATCGTTCTCCCGCAAGTCAGCTATAACCGCCTGCTGGAAGACGTCCTCCTTCCGCAGACCGGCGATCTCCGCCATCAGCACGCGGACCCTCTCAGCCATTGTCTCTTGGGCACGACCGGCTGTTACTTGGAGACTCATCTCCCAGCCTGCCGAATCCACC
>NW_016964479.1:49238-52466 GCF_001483705.2 Eufriesea mexicana
GATCGCAGTAGTCCACCGCAATGCAGTGTATCACACAGGAGTCAATGGCATCCTAACCTAACCTGCCCAAACCTACTCAAGCCTAACGTAGCCCAACTGAAAATAAGGCGCCGCGGCCACTATTGCTGGCCTTCCGGGATTCGAGCAGAATATACTAGAGCACAGTAGAGCGCAGAAATCCTCAGAATAGCGGCGTATGGGACAGAAGTCAAAGTTGTCCTAACCAAACCCAAACAAGCCTAACCTAACGAAAGGTAACATATATCAACCTAACTCGCGGTGGCCAACATTTCTGGCCTAGCCAGACCAAAGCAGGGCATATTATATTTCGGTGGTGAGCAGAAATCCACCGAAAATCAGCCTAGAGCGCGGAAGTCAAAGTTACCGTAGCCTAACATATCCAAACGTAACATAAGCAAACGTAACATAACCAAACGTAACAAAACTCGACGTAACGTGTCTAGACCTACATTGCTGGCAGCCCCAGAGACAAGCAGAATATAGCAGAACACAGTAGAGCGCAGAAAACAGCCGCATTGCTCCGTAAAGCACAAAAGTCAAGGACATCCTAACATAACCTGTCCTAACCTAACCTAACAAAATGTAGCCTAACTGAGCTTAACGTGACGAGACCACTATTGCTTGCTCTCCCTGGGCCAAGCTGAACACATTAGAGCACAATAGAACGCAGAAGTCTATCGAATAACAGTGTATAGCCCAAAAGTCGAGGCTACCCTATCCTACACTAACCAAACGTAACAAAACCGAACGTATCATAGCTGAACCTAACGTACCGAGACCACCATTGCTAGAAACCCTAGAGCTAAGGAGAATATGCTAGAGCACAGTGGGGCGCACAGCCCCACCTAATAGCAGGGTATAGCACAAAGGTCAAATATATTCCAACCGAACCTGACCGACCCTAACCTAGCTAAACTTGCACTAACTATACCTAACGAGCCGAGACCACTATTTACGGCTTGCCCAGTGCCAAGGAGAGCATACCAGTACGCAGTAGAGCGCAGAACTTCACCAAACAGCAGTGTATAGCACAAAAGTCAAAGCCATCATGACCCAACCTCACGCAAATTAGCCTAACCAAACGTAACCGGAATCACCCAATCGTGTCACGAGCACTATTGTTGGCCACAGCCGGCCACTAGTGCAGAATATCACCGATTAGCAGGGTATGGCACAAAAGACAAAGTTATCCTCCCTTAACCTAACCAAACTTAGCCTATCTCAACATTACGTGACGAGACTGCTATTGGTGGCATCCTTAGAGCCAAGCAGTGCATATTAGTGCTATGTAAAGCGAAGAAATCCACCACATTCCAGTGCATAGCTCAAAAGTAGAAGATACCCCAACCAATCAGCCTACCATGTCCTAAGCGAACGCAATATAACTCAAGGTAACGTGAAGGGACCACTATTGCTGGGCTTCCTAGTGCCAGGGCTAACACTCTAGAACACTGTATATCGCTGAAATCCGCCAAGTAGCAGTATATAGCATAAAAGCCGAAGATATCCTAACCTACAAAAGGCAAAGCTTTCCAAACCCAACCCAGACAAACATGACCTACCCGAACGTGGAATAACTCAGCGTAAAGTGCCGAGACCACGATTGCTGGCCTTCACAGCGTACAGCACGGTATAGTAGTGGCAAGTAGCGCGCTGGAAGCCAGCAAATAGCAATGTATAACGCAAAAGTAAAAGACATCATAACCTATCCAGATGTGCCCTAGCCTAACCGAACGTATAATACATAAACCTAACAAGCCCAGACCTTTATTTCCAGCCTCCCCAGATCGAAGCAGAATATACTAGCGCACAGTAGAGCGCAGTAGCACACCGCATTGAAGTGTATATCGCAAAAGTGGAAGATATCCAAACCTACCCTGTCCTAACCTAACCAGGCGTAACATGACCGTACGCAATCTATCTCAACCTATCGTACCGAGACCGCTATTGCTGCCCTCCCCAGAGCCAAGTAACTCATACTAGAATACAGTAGAGCGCAGAAACCCACTGAGAAGCAGTGTACACCACGTAAGTCGAAGCTATCCAAAAATAGCCCGGAATATCACAAACAAAATAAACGTAGCCTAACTGAATCTGACGCGCCGAGAACACTATTACTGGCCTCCACATCGAAGAGCTGATTATAGTAGGCAATGTAGGGCGCGGAAATTCATGCAATAGCAGTGTATAGCATAAAAGTCAAAGCTCCCATGTCCTAACCAAAACATACGTATCACAACCGAACGTAACCTGACGCAAACTAACGTGCCGAGAGGTCTGTTGCAGACCTCCCCAGAGACAAGCAGAACATACTAGAGCACCGTAGCTGAAATCCACCGAATAGAAGTGTATAGCGCAAAAGTCAAAGCTATCACCTCTTTATATAGCCAACCTCGATATGACCGAACGTAACGTAACACAGACTGGGGCGCCTGCACCACTACCGCCGGCCCCACTAGAGCCAAGCAGAGTATAGCAGAGCTATGCTGAAGGCTGAAAGCGACAGGGTAGCAGCGTATGGCACAAAAGTCAAAGCTATCCTATCCTAACCTAACCAAACGTCTCATACTAGGACGTTACCTAACGCAGACTAACGTGCCGAAACCAATACTGCTGGCCTCCCCAGTGCCAAGTAGAATATACTGGAGCTCAGTAGATTCCAGGAAGGCGCATAATATCAGTGTATAGCACCAAAAGCCAAACGCGTCTTGACCAAGCTTAACCTAACCAAACAAATGCGAACGGTAGCTAACTCAACCATACGTGCCACGAACATTACAGATGGCATCCCCAGAGGCAGGCACAATATATTAATGCACAGTAGAGCGCAGACGTCCAGCGAAGAGCAGTGTATAGCGCAAAAGTTGAAGCTGTCCTTTCCTAATCTAACCAATAGCGACATAACCGAATGTAAACTAACACAGCGTCATGTGCCGAGCCCGCTATTGCTGTCCTCCCCAAAGCAAAGCAGGGCACATTAGAGCGAAGTAGGTCGCAGAATGCCACCGAATAACATTTTACAGCACAAAAGTCAAAGCCATCGCGTCCTAACGTAACCAAATCTATCCTAACCAAACGTAATCTAATTCAGCCTGTCGTGATGCAGCAACTATTGCTGCCCTCCCCAGGGCCATGCAGAACACACTAGAGGAGAGTAGGGCGCAGAAGTCCATAGGATCGCAGTGTATAGCAGAAAACTCAAAGCTG
>NW_016964479.1:54073-56774 GCF_001483705.2 Eufriesea mexicana
GCCATGGCTACCCTAACCAACATAAACTAATCAAACGTAACCTATACAAACATAGCATGCCTCGGACACTATTTCTGGCCTCACGAGGGAAAAGTAGGGATTATTAGATCGTACCAGAAAGCAAAAATCTACCCAATGTAGGTTTACAGCACAAAAGTCAAAGCTACCCATTCCTAACCTTTCCAAACATAACATAACCAAGCGTTATCCATCTCAACCTAACGGGCCGAGAACACTGTTGCTGGCCTCACAGAACCAAGCCAAGCATACTAGGGCACAGTTGAGCGCAGACATCCGCCGAACAGCAGTCTATGCCAGAAAGTCAAAGCAACCCGTGCATAACCCAAACTAACGTAAACTCACCTAACGTAGCCTAACTCAACCTAACGCGCCAAAACCACTATTATTGGCCTCCACAGAACTGAGTTGATCATATTACAGGAGAGTTGAGAACAGAAATCCATACAATCGCAGTGCATAGCGCAGTAGTCGAAGTTAACCTAACCTAACGTAACCAGACCGGACACAGACGATCGTATCTTGACTCAACCTAACGAGCCGAGACCACTATTGTTAGCCTCGCCAGAGCAGAGCAGAACACGCTAGAGCGCTGTAGAGCGCTCTAATCCACAGTATTGCAGTGTATAGCGCACGAGTGGAAGGTATCCTAAACGAACGTGTCCTATCCTAATGAAGACGAATGCAGCCTAACACAACGTAAGGTGACGAGTCTAGTATTGCCGTCCGCCCCAGAGACACGTAGAGCATGATAGAGCAATGAAGAGCGCAGAAATCCACCGAATGGATGTGTATAGCACAAACGTCAAATCTTTCCTGTCCTAACCTAACCAAACGTAACTCGGCCATACGCAGAGTATCTCAAGCTAACGTGCCGAGATCGCAATTGCTGGCCTCCCCAGATCCAAGCTGAAAATATTAATGTACCAGTGCACAGTAGAGCATCGAAATCCACCGAAAGTTAAAGCTATCCTAGCCAAACATGTCCAGAGACAACCTAACCGCACGTAGCCTAACCGATCGTAACGGGCCGAGACCACTGTTGCTGGCCTTGCCAGAGCCAAGCTGAAAATATTAAAGCATTGTAGGGGGCAGAAATCCACCGAATAGCAGACTATAGCTCTAAAGTCGGAGCCATCCTCTCCTAACCTAACCAACCGTAACATAACCAAGCGTAACATAACTGAAACTAACGAGACGAGACCGCTATCGCTGCAAACCCCAGAGCCCAGCAGGATGTACCAGTGCACAGTAGAGCATCGAAATCCACCAAAAGTTAAAGCTATCCTAGCCAAACATGGCCAGAGACAACCTAACCGCACGTAGCCTAACCGATCGTAACGGGCCGAGACCACTGTTGCTGGCCTTGCCAGAGCCAAGCTGAAAATATTAAAGCACAGTAGGGAGCATAAATCCACCGAATAGCAGTTCATAAGACAAAAGTCAAAGTCATCCTAACCAAACGACACATCACCAGACCTAACCATACGTAACCCGGCACAACCTAACGTGCCTGTGCCATTATTGCTGACCTACCCAGAGCGATGCAGATCATATGAGAGCATAGTAGAGAGCAGAAATCGACCGGATAGAGGTGTATAGAGCACGAGTCAAAGATATCCTGTCCTAAACTAACAAAACATAGCTAACGTAACGCAACATATCTCAGCCAAATGTGCCACGACCACAATTGCAAGCCTCAACAGAGGCAAGCGTATGATAGTAGAGCAACGCAGGACGCAAGTATCGACAGAATAGCGGTGTACATCGCAAATGTCAAAGCCATCCTCACAAAACCTCTCCTAACCGAACCTAACCGAACGTAACTTAGCAAAGGTTAACGTGCCTGTGCCACCATTGCTGATCATACCCAGGGAAAAGCAGAACACATTAGAGTAGAGTAGAGCGCGGAAATTCAACGGATAGCAGTGTATGGCACAAAAGTATAAGCTACCCCATCCTAACGTAACCAAATGTGACATATCCAAACGCAACGTATCTCAGCCCAACGAGACGAGAGCACTACCGATGTCCTCCCCATAGCCAAGCGGAGCATATTATAGCTTAGTAGAGCGAAGAAAACACTGGTATAGCAGTGTATAGCTCAGAAGTCAAAGCTACCCTATCCAAACCTGACCAAGCGTAAAGTAACCGCGCGCACCCTAACATAACCTAAGGAGCCAAGGCCAGTATTGCTAGCCTCCCAGGAGCCAAGCAGAATATACTGGAGCTCAGTAGAGCGCAATGGTCCACCGAATATCGGTGTGCAGCATATGAGTCAAAGATATCCTACCATAACCTATCCAATCGTAACATGACCAAACCCGGCATAGCAATACCTATCGTGCCACGACCACTGTTGCTGGCCTCCCCAGAGAGGAGCAGACTATACGAGGGCAACGTAGAGCGGAGAAATCAACCGAATTGCAGTGTATAGCACAAAACTCAAAGCCAACCCGGCTAACGTGACGTAATCCAACAGAACGTGCCACGTCCGCTGTTGCTGGCAACCCCAGAGACAAGCAGATGCTAGTGGAGCTATACAGTGTACAGGAATCGACCGAATAGCAGTGTATAGTAAAAAAGTCAAAGCTACCCTAGCCTAACCTAGGCAAACGT
Organism: Eufriesea mexicana; assembly: GCF_001483705.2. Classification (NCBI taxonomy): domain Eukaryota; kingdom Metazoa; phylum Arthropoda; class Insecta; order Hymenoptera; family Apidae; genus Eufriesea; species Eufriesea mexicana. The sequence continues at coordinate 56,711 of NW_016964479.1, forward strand.
AACATAACCAAACGTAACATAACTATACCTAGCGTGCATAGACCAGAATTGCTGACATGCACAG
>NW_016964479.1:61490-62173 GCF_001483705.2 Eufriesea mexicana
TAACCTACCACAACCGAACGTGCCGCGACAACCATTGGTCACATCCCCACAGGCGAGCAGCCAATCTACAGGGCAATGAAGAGTGCAGGAATCATCCGTATAGCAGTTTACAGCACAGAAGTCACAGAAGTCCTATCCGAGACTTCCTAACCAAACATAACGGAACGTAACCATACTCAACCTAACGTGCCGAGACCACTATTACTGGTAACACAAGCGCCAATCAGAGCATATTATAGCACATGAGAGAGCACAAACCCACCGAATAGCGGTGTTTAGCACGAAAGGCAGGGTACCCCACCCTAACCTAGCCAAACGCAGCACAACCAAACGTAACATAGCTCCACCTAACATGACGTGACAGATATTGCTGGCCTCCACAAGGAAAAGCAGAATGTCACAGCAACACACTAGTGGTCAGTAGCCCACCGCATTGCAGTGAATAGCACAAAAGTCGAAAATATCCTAACATAACATAACCGAACCTAATCTAACCAAACCTAACCAAACCTAACATACCGATACCACTATTACTGACCACCCCAGAGCGAAGCAGGACATATTGGAGAGCAGTAGGGCGTAGAGATTTACCGAATCGCAGTGAATGGCACGATAGTCTAAGATATTCTCTCCTGGCATACCCGAACTTGTTATATGCAAACGTAGCCAAACTAAATATAACG
>NW_016964480.1:0-574 GCF_001483705.2 Eufriesea mexicana
CATACATCCAGCCATGCATACATTCATACATATAAAGATCCTTGCATCCATACATCCGTACATGCATTCATTCGTACCTTCACACATCAATACATCCATACATCCATACATCCATACATACATCTATACACACATCCGTACATACATCCATCGATCCACCCATCCATAAATCCATTCATCCAAAATCCATCCAACCATAGACCCAGCCATGCATACATTCATGCATCCATACATCCGTCCATCCGCACATCCATCCATCCATAAGTGCACCCTTCGATAAATAAATCCATCCATACGTCCACCCATCCTTACGTCCACCGATCCATACATCTAGCCATCCATACATCCATCCACCAATCCATCCATCCATCCATACATACATACATACATCAATACATCCATCCATCCATACATACATCCATACACCCGTAAATCAATAAATTCGTACATCCATACGTCCATAAATCCATACATCCTCCTTCCCATACATCTATCCATACATACATACACTCATCGATAAATTCATACATCCACACAACCGTACATCTATAAATCCATACATCCGTACATATAT
>NW_016964481.1:0-301 GCF_001483705.2 Eufriesea mexicana
AACGATGTGCAGCACAAGAGTCAAAGATATCCCCTCCTAACATTACCAAACGTAACATAACATAACCTAACGTGACGCGGCCACTGTTGCTGGCCTCCGCGCAGGCAAGCAGAAGCTAGTAGAGTAATGCACAGTGCGGATATCTATAATATAGCAGCGTGAAGCACAGGAGTCAGAGCTACGGTTGACAAAGCCAGCGCAATCTAACCCAACCAAACGTATTCTAACACAACATATTTTGCCGCGCCCACCATTCCTGGCCCCGCAGGGCCGTGCAGAAGATACTAGAGAAGAGTAGGGC
>NW_016964482.1:0-959 GCF_001483705.2 Eufriesea mexicana
GAATGTCAATAAAGTTGCATTTTCGAGGCAGATACTATAGCATTGTATTGGCTATAGCACGGCCATAGCATCTTTCCTCCTTCTTTATAAAAGAAAGCTAGCTCACCACGATATTAGTCGAAAATGTCAATGAAATTGTATTTTCGATGCAGATGGTATGGCAATGGCTATAGCACGCCAATAGTATCTTTCCTCCTTCTTTATACAAGAAGGTTAGTTCACCACGATATTAGCCGAAAATGTCAGAAAACTGAATGTTCCATGCAGGTAGTATAGAATTGCAATGGCTATAGCTCGCCAGTAGAATCCTTCCTCCTTATTTGTGCAGGGATGTCAGCTCACCACGATATTAGTCGAAAATGTCAATAAAGTTGCATTTTCGAGGCTGGTTCTATAGCATTGTAATGGCTACAGCACGGCAATGGTATTTTTCCTCCTTTTTTATACAAGAAAGATGCCGCACAACGATATTAGTCGAAATTGTTATTAATATTGAATTTTTGAGGCAGACTCTACTGCATTGTAATGGCTATAGCACGGCAAGAGTATCTTTCCTCCTTATTAATACAAGAAAGTTAGCTCACCAAGTTATAAGTCGAAAATGTCAATGGAGTTGAATTTTCGAGCCAGATGCTACAGCATTGCAATGGCTATAGCTCGCCAATAGATTCTTTCCGCATTATTTATGCAAGAAAGTTAGCTCGCTGCGATATTTGTCGAAAATGTCAATTAAATTGAATTTTCGAGGCAGATTCTATAGAATTGCAATGGCCAAAGCTGGCCAATAGAATCTTTCCCCCAACTTATTTATGCACGAAAGCTACCTCACCACGATATTAGTCGACAATGTCACTAAAAGTGACTTTTCGAGGCAGACACTATAGCATTGTATTGGTTATAGCACGGCAATATTATCTTTCCTCCTTATTTATACAAGAAAGTTAGCTCACGGCGATATT
>NW_016964483.1:0-711 GCF_001483705.2 Eufriesea mexicana
ACGGTAGCTAGCGATGCTTACTGTTGACAGTGCGGTGCTTAGTACATCCAACAAGAGAGCACTCTTGCCGTTGGAATAATCTGATTTACGGTTTAAATACCCTAGAAGCTCTAGAGTGACAAAACACATATGTATTATCTGTAGACATATTAGCAACTGACAACACAGATCATAATAAAGCCACGATCACAGTAATCTAGCAGTCGGATTACTTTGTTCACTGGCGATTGTTATTCTAAAGGAATTCTAGAATAACGTATGTATGATACGGTTACGACTAATGACATTTACCATTAACAGTATGGCACTTAGTGTCTCTACCAGCAGAGCACAATTGCAGCTGGATTTATCTGTCCACTGATGATGCATAATCTACAGCAGTTCCAGAGTGAAGAATGAAGATCCATTATCCTTCGAGATATTAACGATTGAAGACACACTACTGAACAAAGTCATCATCACTGCACCGTAGCCGTTGTACAACACTGCTCACTGATACATATTCGAAAAAATTTCTAGGATGGCAATCCAATGATCCGTTGTCCCTCGATATATTAACAATTGACAACACAGTACTGAGTTCAGCCATCGTCACCGTACTGTATCCGATGTATTAACACGTCCACTGATGACGAGAGTTCCAAAGCAGTTATAGAATAATCAATGCATTGTAGTGTTATGGCGAGATATATTTACGACAAGCTGTACAGT
>NW_016964484.1:0-238 GCF_001483705.2 Eufriesea mexicana
AGCCCAGCAGAACGTACTTGAGCAAAGTAGATCTCAGAAATCCAAAGAATAGGAGTGGATAGCACAAAAGTCAAAGCAACTTCAGCCAAACCTAGCCCAACTTATCCTAACCAAACGTAACATAGCTCAGCCTATTTTGTCACGATCAGTGCTGCTTGCCTCCCCGGGGTCGAGTGGAGCACAGTAGAGCAGAGTGGAGCGCAGAAATCCACGGAATAACCGTCTTTGCCAAGAAAGA
>NW_016964485.1:0-571 GCF_001483705.2 Eufriesea mexicana
ATGTGCAATGTAGAGCGCATAAATCGACCGAATAGCAGTGTGTAACGGAAAGGTCGATGATACCCTAAACTAGCCTGACGTAGCCTAACCGAACCAAACGTAGAATAGCTCAACCTAACGCACCGAGATCACTATTACTGGCTTCCACAGAGAAAAGCAGAACGTACTAGGGCGCAGTAGAGCGCATAAATCCACCGCATAGCAGTGTAGAGCGCAAAAGTCATAGGAATCATAATCTAACCCAAAGAAACCTAACCTCATCGAACGTAACACAGCTCCACCTAACGTGCCTAGACCAGTATTGCTGTCTTCGCCAGAGACAAGAAAAGCATAGTAGAGCAACTTAGAGTACAGAAATCCACCGATAATCAGTGTATAGCATAAAGGTCAAAGCTATCCAAACGAAACTTAACATAACCGAACCCAACCAAACGTAATCTGACTCAACCTAACGTGCCGCGACAAGTACTGCTGGCCTTCACAGAGCAATGCAGATCATAATAGAGGTGAGTAGGGAGCAGAAATCAATAGAATCGCAGCGCCTGGCGCAGAAGTCTAAGCTATCATATCC
>NW_016964486.1:0-606 GCF_001483705.2 Eufriesea mexicana
AGTAGAGCAACGTGGAGCGCAGGAACCCAAAGAATCGCAGCGTATAGCACAAAAGCCATATCCATGAATGCCTAACCCAAGCCAGCATAACCTAACCAAACGTATCCTACCACAACGTAATCTGCCGCGGCCGATATTGGTGGCATCCCCAGGGCTCAGCATAAGATACTAGAGCACAGTACAGCTCAGAAATACTCTAAACAGCAGTGTAGAGCACGAAAGTCAAAGTTATCCTGACCGAGCTTCACCAACCCTAATCCCACGAAACGTATCCCAACTCAACCTAACATGAACAGACCACTATTGCTGGTAGCCAAAGAGACGAGCAGAATGGACTAGAGTCCACCGCATTCCACGGAATAGCACAAAAGCCGTGGATATCCTGACCTAACCTGTCCAAATCTAGCCTAACCAAACGCAGAATAACCCAACATGACGTGTCGCGACCGCTGCCCCTGGCATCCCCGGAGTAAAACAGAATGTAGTAGAGCAAAGGAGATCACAGAAATACACCGAATAACAGTGTATAACACGAATGTCAAAGAAGCGCTTACCATGCCTTCCTAACCAACCTTAACGAAACGTAACATAACTCCACCTAACGTG
>NW_016964487.1:0-527 GCF_001483705.2 Eufriesea mexicana
GTTATGTTAGATTAGGTTACGTTTGGTTTGGTTAGGTTAGGTTACGTTTGCTAAGATTTGGTTACGTGAGGTTAGGTTACGTTAGGCAAGGTTAGGGTAGGTTAGGTTGTGTTAGGTTGTGTTAGGTTAGGTTAGGTTAGGTTAGGTAAGGTAAGGTTAGGTTCGGTTTGGTTAGGTTATGTTAGGTCACGATAGGTTAGGGCATATTATGTTACGTTAGGTTACGTTAATTTAGTTTAGGTCAGGTTAGGTTACGTTATGATAGGTTCGGCTAGGTAAAGCTTGGTTGGGTTTGTTATGTTAGGTTTTGTGAGATTAGGTTAGGTTAGATTAGGTTGTGTTGGTTTAGGTTATGTTAGGTTAGGTTAGGTAGTGTCATGTTACGCCCGGTTAGGCAAGGTCTGATTTGTACGGGTAAGGTTAGGTTAGGTTAGGTTAGGTTAGCTTAGGTTAGGTTGTGTTATGTTATGATAGGTTAGGTTACGTTATGTAGTTTACGTTAGGTTTTGTGAGGTTAGGTTAGGTTA
>NW_016964488.1:0-1009 GCF_001483705.2 Eufriesea mexicana
TATCCTGTAGCAATGCTATGGCTAAAGCACGTCAATAGAATCTTTCATCCTTGTTTATGCACGGAAGTTAGCTCACCACGATATTAGTAGAAAATGTCTATGAAATTGAATATTGCCGCCAGATTCTGTACCACTGCTATGGCTATAGCGCGCCAATAGAATCTATCCTCCTCATTTATGCAAGGAAGTCAGTTCACCACTATATAAGTCGAAAATATCAATAAAATTGAATTTTCCAGCCATATCATGTAGCAATGCAATGGCTACCGCACGTCAATAGAATCTTTCATTCTTATTTATGCACGAAAGTTAGCTCACCACGATATTAGTAGAAAATGTCAATGAAATTGAATATTCCAGCCGGATTCTATAGCTCTGCAATGGCTATAGCACGGCAATAATATCTTCCCTCCTTATTTATGCTAGAAAATCAGCTCACCACGATATTTGTCGATGATGTCAATAAAATTGAATTTTCCACACATATTCTATAGCGTTGCAATGGCTACCACGCGCCAAAAGCATCCCTCCTCCTGATATAAGCAAGAAAGTTGGCTCACCACTATATAAGTCGAAAATGTCAATATAATTGAATTTTCCAGCCATATCCTGTAGCAATGCAATGGCTACAGCACGTCAATAGAACCTTTCATCCTTATTTATGCACGAAAGATAGCTCACCACGATATTAGTAGAAAATGTCAATGAAATTGAATATTCCGGACAGATTCTAAACCACTGCTATGGCTATAGCGCGCCAATAGAATCTATCCTCCTCATTTATGCAAGAATATTAGCTTACCACGATATTTGTCGAAAATGTCAATAAAATTGAATTTTCCAGCCAGATTCTATAGCATTGCAATGGCTACAGCACGCCAAAAGCACGCTTCCTCCTTATCAAAGCAAGAAAGTTAGCTCACAACTATACAAGTCGAAAATGTCCATAAAATTGAATTTTCCAGCCATATCCTGTAGCAATGGAATGTCTACAGCACGTCAGTAGAAT
>NW_016964489.1:0-653 GCF_001483705.2 Eufriesea mexicana
TGGTCGAGTGGATGTATGGATGTGTACATGGATGTGTGTATGAATGGATATGTTTATGGATCGGTGGATGTATGGATGGGTGTATCTATGGATGGGCAGATGTATGGACGGATGGATGTATGGAAGGCTGGATGGATGGGTGGATGTATGCATGGATGTATGTATGGATGTTTGTATGGTTGTATGTATGGACGGATGTATGGATATATGTTAGAATGTATGTATGGATGTATGTATGAATGAATGTATGCGTGTAAGTATGGATGTGTGTGTTAATGTGTGTATGGATGCATGGGTGTGTGGACGGATGGATGTATGGGTGTATGGATGTATGCATGTATGCATGTATGGATTTTTGCATGTATAGGATGTATGTATGTATGAATGTAAGGAAGTAAGATTGAATGAATGCATGCATGTATGTATGTATGGATTTATGGGTGTATGGATGTATGGATCGGGGGATGTATGGATTGGTGGACGCATGGATGGATAGGTGTGTGGATTTATAGATGGCTTGATGTGTGTATGGATGAATGGATGGATGTATGGACGGACATGTGTATGGATGAATGGATGCGTGTATGGATGGACGTATGTATGGATGCATGTATGGAAGGATGCATGGACGTATGTATGGATGTTTGTATGGA
>NW_016964490.1:0-684 GCF_001483705.2 Eufriesea mexicana
GAGAGATCCACCGAATGGCAGTGTTTGGCCCAAGAGTCAAAGCTTCGTTATAGTAACCTAACCTAACGTAACGTAACCATACATAAAGTATCTCAACCTAACGTACCGAGACAACTGCTACTGGCCCCCTCCACAGAGTCGAGCAGTGTGCAATAGAGCAATGCAGAGCGCAGATATCCTCCGAACAGCGGCGTATAACACAAAAGTCTATGCTATACCCTCCTATCATCACCAATCGTAACATGACCAATCGTAGCCTCACACAATATTTCGTGGCATGAGCACTTTTGCTGGCCTCCCCAGAGCCGAGAAGAGTAGAGTATACCACAGTGGAGCGGAAAAGCCACCAAATAGCAATGTATAGCACAAAAGTCAAATGTACCCTGCTCTATCCAGACCTAACCCGACCTGGCCTAACTTAGATAAGCTGAATCTATCCTGCCGCCAACACAGTTGCTGACTTCCCCAGAGAAAAGCAGAATATGGTAGAGGACAGCAAAGCGCAGAAGAAATATCAGTGTTGAGCACATATGTCAGAACTATCCTAACCAAACCCAGCCTAACCTTACACAAGAAAACGAAATCCAGCTCCACGTATCGTGCAGCGACCAGTATTGCTGACCGCCACAGAGCCAAGCAAAGCATGGTAGAGGAGCGCATTGTGCTGAAATCCATATAATCGCA
>NW_016964491.1:0-205 GCF_001483705.2 Eufriesea mexicana
AGGATCTCGTTGGAAAATTCAATTTTTCTGAAATTTTCGTCTAATATCGTGGTGAGCTAACTTCCCTTCATAAATAAGGAGGCAAGATTCTATTGGCGTGCTATAGCCATTGCAATGCAATAGAATCTGCCTGGAAAATTCAATTTTATTGTTATTTTCTACTAATATTGTGGTGAGCTACCTCCATTGTATACGTAAGGAGGAA
>NW_016964491.1:255-815 GCF_001483705.2 Eufriesea mexicana
GAAAAATTCAATTTTATTTACATTTTCGACTAATATCGTTGTGAGCTAATCTTCGTGCATAAATAAGGATGAAAAATTCTATTATCGTGCTATAGCCATTGCAATTCTATAGAATCAGGCTGGAAAATTCAATTTTATGGACATTCTCGAGTAATAACGTGGTGAGCTAACTTTCTTGCTCAGATAAGGAGGAAGGATTCCATTGGCGTGCTATAGACAATGCAATGCCATTGAATCCGCCTGGAAAATTCAATTTTATTGACATTTTCGACTAATATCGTGATGAGCTAACTGTGTTGCATAAATATGGAGGAGGGGTTCCATTGGCGTGCTATTGCCATTGCATTGCTATAGGATCTCGCTGGAAAATTCAGTTTTACTGACATTTTCGACTAATATCTTGGTGAGCTGACTTTCTTTCATAAATAACGAGGAAAGATTCTGTTGGCGTGCTATATCCATTGCGGGGCTATAGATTCAGCCTGGGAAACACAACCTTATTGACATTTTCGACTTATATCGAGGTGAGCCATCTCTCTTGCATAAATAAGGAGGAAAGA
>NW_016964492.1:0-982 GCF_001483705.2 Eufriesea mexicana
TAGGTTTGGTTAGGATAGCTTCGACTTTCATGCTATGCATTGCTATCCGGTGGATATATGCGCTCTACTGTGCTCTGGTTTGGTCTACTTTGCTATGGGAGGACAGCGAAGGTCTCGGCACGTTAGTTTGTGCTATGTTGCGTTTGCCTAGGTTAGGCTTGTTTGGGTTAGGTAATTGTGGCTTTGTCTTTTCTGCTGTAGACTGCCATTCTGTGGACTTGTGGGCTCTACTCTCCTCTAATATGATCTCCTTGTCGATGGTGATGGCAGCAATGGTGGCCTAGGTAAGTTAGTTTGGATACAACGTGTGATTACTTTACGCTTGGTTATGACAGTCTTTGCTTTGTTCGGACAGAATAGCTTCGACTTTTGTTGTGTACACTGCTATTCGACGCCTGTCTGCGTTCTTCTTTGCTCTAGTATGCTCTGCTCGGATCTTGGGCGGCCAGCAATTGTGGTCTCGGCACGTTAGTTTGAGTTATGTTACGTATGCTTAGATTAGGTTTGCAAAGGTTAGGTCAGAGTAGATTCGGCTTTTGTGCTATACGCTGCCATTAGGTGGTTTCCTGCGCTCTACTCTGCTCTAATATGTTCTGCTAGTCTCTGCGGATGTCCGCAATGCTGGTCTCGGCAAGTTAGGTTAAGTTAGATTAAGTTTGGTAACGATAAGTTTGGTTAGGTTATGAGAGGAAGGCTTTCAATTTTGTGCTATACACTGCTATTCCTTAGGTTTCTGCGCTCTAGTGCGCTCTAGCATTTTCTGCTTGCCTCTGGGAAGGCCAGCAATAGTTGTCTGGGCACGTTAGGTTGGGTTAGGCTACATTTGGTTATGTAACGTTTGTTTGCGTTTGGATTGGATAGCTTCGACTTCTTTGTGTATTCTAATTTTCGGTGGATTCCTACACTCTACTGTGCTCTCTTATACTCTGCTTGGACCTGGGGAGCCCAGCAGTAGTGGTCGTGGCACGTTACGATGGAATAT
>NW_016964493.1:0-926 GCF_001483705.2 Eufriesea mexicana
AGAGAATAGGTCTATTCAAAATGTATATCCTGTTATTGCTTGGTGTATAGATCGCCTAACGCACTCAATCCAATGGCAAGTATAGCCATCAACTTGCCAGAGAATAAGTCTATTCAAAACCTATAAGCTGCCATAGCTTGGTGATTAGATCGCCTATCGCCTGCAATCCAATGGCAAGTACAGCCATCTACTTGCCAGAGAATAGGTCTATTCAAAATGTATATCCTGTTATTGCTTGGTGTATAGATCGCCTAGCGCACTCAATCCAATGGCAAGTACATCCAACTACTTGCCAGAGAAAAGGTCTATTCAAAATATATAGCCTGTTATAGCATGGTGAATAGATCGCCTATCGCCTTCAATCCAATCTCAAGTACTGCCACGTACTTGCCTGGGATTATGTCTATTCAAAATCTATAATCTTTTATATCCAGGTGTATACAACGCCTAACGCCTTCAATCCATTGGCAAGTACAGCCATCTACTAGCCAGAGAATTAGTCTATTCAAAATCTATAATCCGTTGTAGCAATAAGCTGCCATAGCTTTGCGATTAGATCGCCTATCGCCTGCAACACAATGGCAGGTACAGTCATGTACTTGCCAGAGAATAGGACTATTCAAGATCTATAATCTGTTATAGCTTGGTGAATAGATCGCCTAACGCCTTCAATCCAATGGCAAGTACAGCCACCTTCATGCCAGAGAATAGATCTATTCAAAACCTGTAACACGTTATAGCTTGGTGAATAGATCGCCAATCGCATCCAATGGAATGGCAAGTACAGCCATCTACTTGCCAGAGAGTAAGTCTATTCAAAATGTAAATCCTGTTATTGCTCAGTGAATAGATCGCCTAACGCCTTCAATCCAATTGCAAGTACAGCCAGATACTAGCCAGGGAATAAGTTTATTCAAAATCTATAA
>NW_016964494.1:0-256 GCF_001483705.2 Eufriesea mexicana
GGCAAGAAGATGGCTGTACTTGCCATTGGATTGTAGGCGTTAGGCGATCAATTCACCATGCAAAAACAGGTTATAGATTTTCAATAGACCTATTCCCTGTCATGTAGATGGCTGTACTTGCCAGTGGATTGAAGGCGTTATTCGTTTAATTCACCAAGCTATAGCATGTTATAGACTTTGAATAGACCTTTTTTCTGGCAAGAAGAAGTCTGTACTTGCCATTGGATTGAAGGCGTTAGGCGATCTATTCACCAAG
>NW_016964494.1:440-715 GCF_001483705.2 Eufriesea mexicana
CTATAACAGATTTTAGATTTTGAATAGACCTATTCTCTGGCAAGCGATGGCTGTAATTGTCATTGGATTGAAGGCGTTAGGCGATGTATTCACCAAGCTATAACATATTGTAGATATTGAAGAGGCCTATTCTCTGGCAAGTAGATGGCTGCACTTGCCATGGGATTGAAGGCGTCAAGCGATCTATTCACCCAGCTATGGCAGCTTATGTGTTTTGAATAGACTTATTCTCTGGCAAGTAAATGGCTGTACTTGCCATTGGATTGAAGGCGTTG
>NW_016964494.1:763-1357 GCF_001483705.2 Eufriesea mexicana
AAGTAGATGACTGTACTTGCCATTGGATTGAAGGCGTAAGGCGATCTATTCACCAAGCGATAACAGGTTATATATTTGGAATAGACCAATTGTCTGGCAAGTAGATGGGTGTACTTGCTATGGGATTGCAGACGATAGGCGATCTAATCACCAAGCTATGGCAGCTTATAGGCTTTGAATAGACTTATTCTCTGGCAAGTAGAGGCCTGTACTTGCCATTGGATTGAAGGCGTAAGGCGATCTATTCACCAAGCGATAACAGGATATAGATTTTGAATAGACCAATTCTCTGGCAAGTAGATGGCTGTAGTTGCCATTGGTTGAAGACGATAGGAGACCTATTCTCCTAGCTATAACGGATTATAGATTTTGAATATACCAATTCTCTGACAAGTAGTTTGGTGTACTTGCCATTGGATTGAAGGCGTTAGGCGATGTATTCACCAAGCTATAACATATTACAGATATTGAGTAGTCCTATTCTCTGGCAAGTAGATGGGTGTACTTGCCATTGGATTGAAGGCGTTAGGAGATCTTTTCACCAAGCTACATCAGGTTATAGATTTTGAATAAACCTATTCTCTGGCAAGTAGA
>NW_016964495.1:0-571 GCF_001483705.2 Eufriesea mexicana
CCAAACCTACCCAAGCTTTAGCAAACCAAACATAACCAAACCCAACCTACCCAAACTTTCCCTGACCTAACATAAGGAAACCAAACCTAACCCAGCTAACCTAGCTTAACCTAACCTTTCGTAACCTAACCCAACCAATCCTAACCTAACCTAATCAAACCTAACCTAAGCTCACCTATCCTAACCCAACATATCGTAAGATAACCTAACCTAACCTAACCTAACCTAACCTGACCTGACCTGACCTGACAGTTGTGCCTGACCTGACCTGACCTGACCCGACCTGACTTGACCTGACCTGGCCTGACCTTGCCTGACATTGCCTGGCCTGGCCAGGCCTGACGTGGTCTGACATTGCCTGGCCTGGCCTGGCACGATGTGTCCTGACCCGACCGGACTTGACCTGACCTGGCCTGACACTGCCTTGCCTGGCCTGGCCCGACGTGGCCTGACATTGCCTGGTCTGGCCTGACCTGCACTGACCTGACCTGACCTGACCTGACCAGACATGACCTGACTTGACCTGACCTGTCCTGACCTGACATGGCCTAACCTAACCTAACCTAACCTA
>NW_016964496.1:0-294 GCF_001483705.2 Eufriesea mexicana
AAGGACAAAGCCATTCTAACCAAACTTAGTAATACTTGAACTATCCTAGCTTAGCCTAACACAGCCATACCTGCCACGACCGTTATTGCTGCCATCTCCACAGACGAGCTGATGCTAGTAGAGCAATGCAGTGCACAGCTATCGGCCGAACAGCAGTGTATACCACAAGAGTCTAGCTACCCTAGCCATACCTATCCTGACCTAGCCAAGCCAAGCGTATCCTAGCTTAACACAGTGAGCCGACACAATTATTGCTGGCCTCCCCAGAGCCAAGTAGAATATACTAGAGCACAG
>NW_016964496.1:375-1124 GCF_001483705.2 Eufriesea mexicana
TTGCTGAACTCGCCAGAAGCCACCTGAAAATACAAGCGCAATGTAGGGCGCAGGAAACCACCTTATAGCAGACAGTAGCACAAAAGTCAAAGCTATCCTCTCCTATCGTAGACAATCGCAAGTTAGCCAAACGTATCCTAACTCAACCTAACGTGCTGCGATCACTATTGCTGGCCACAACAGAGCCAAGCAGATGATATTAGTGGTGAGTAGAACGCAGAAATCCATAGAACCTCCGCGGATATCAGGAAAGTCATAGTAATCAAAGCTTAACACACACCAACATAACGAAACGGAACGCAGCCTGACCCAACATAACGTGCCGAGGCCGCAATTGCTGCCCTCCGCAGAGCCAAGCAGGACGTACTAGATCACAGTAGAACGCAGGAATCCACCGAATAGCTGTGTACAGCAAAAGGTGAACAGCAAAAAAAGTTAAAGCTGCCCTGACCAAACATTGCATAACCCAACCTAACCGAATATAACATGACTCAACATAAGGTGCCGAGGCCACTGAAGCTTGCCTTCGCAGAGTCAAGAGGAAAATGTTAGGGAACTGTTGGGCGCAGATGTCCACCTGATAGCAGAATATTGCACCAAAGTCAAGGCTATCATCTTCTACCTTATCCAAACGTAACATAACCAAACGTAGCATAACTCAACCTAATGTGCCGCGACCACTATTTCTGGCCTCTCCAGAGCTAAGCAGCAGGCACTGAAGCGCAGTAGAGCGCAGAAAACCACCCAAT
>NW_016964497.1:0-5839 GCF_001483705.2 Eufriesea mexicana
GTCTAATGCTTTCAGCTTGTCTCCAGGAAGGCCAGGAATAGTGTCCTCTGCGCGCTACGTTGGAATATGTTACGTTCGGTTCGGTTGGGTTAGACTAAGTTTGGACAGGGTAAATTTAACCTATGTGCTGTACACTGCTATTCGGTGGATTTTTGAGCTCTACTGCGATCTAGTATGTTCTGCTTGTCTCTGGGTAGGGCAGCAACGGCAGTCTCGTCGCATTAGGTTTGGCTAGGATATGTTTGGTTATGTTCTGTTTGTTTGGGTTTGGTCTGGATAGCTTTGACTTTTCCGCTATACACCGCGTTTCTATGGATCTCTGCGCCCTACTCTACACAAATGTGCTATGCCTTGCTCTGCGGATGCTGGCAGCAGTGGTCACGGCACGTTTGGTTTGGGTTACGATACGTTTGATTATGTTACGATAGGTTAGATTAGGAGGGGGTAACTTTGACATTAGAGCTATAGTCTGATATTAGGTAGATTTCTGTGCCCTACCGTGCTCTAATTTTTTCAGTTTGGCACTGGAATGGCCAGCAATAGTCGTCTAGGAACGTAATTTCTTGTCAGGATACGTTCGGATAGGTTATGCTGGGCTAAGTTTGGATAATATTGCTTCAGCTTTTGAGCTGTAAATTGCTATTCAGTGAATTTCTGCGCTCTACTGTGCTCTAGTATGTCCTGCTTGGCTCTGGGGAGGGCAGCAATAGCGGTCACGGCACATTAGGGTGAGATGAGCTATGTTTGGTTATGTTCCGTTCCTCGGGTTGTGTTTGGTTGGCTCTGACTTTTGTCAAAAACACTGCGATTCTATGGATTTCTGCGTTCTGCTCTTGCCTAATGTGTTCTGCTTGGCTCTGGCGAGGCCAGCAATTGTGGTCGCGGCACGTTAGATTGTGATAGCTTACTTTGGTTATATTACGGTTGGTCCAGTTAGGAGGGCATAGCTTTGACTTTAGAGTTATAGACTACCATTACGTGGCTTCCTGCGCCCTACTGCGCTCTAATATTTTCAGCTTGGCACTGAAAAGGCCGGCAATAGTGGTCTCGGCTCATTATGATGGGGCGTGCTGCGTTCGATTAGTTTGTGTCAGGATAATTTTGTACAGGGTAGCTTTAACTTATGTGCTCTACCCTGCTATTCGGCGGATTTCGGCGCTCTACTGTGCTCTAGTATGTCATGCTTAACTCTGCGAAGGGGAGCAATAGCGTTCTCGGCACGCTTGGTTGTGTTAGGCGATGTTTGGTTATGTTCCGTTTGTTTGGGCTGTGCTTTGGTGGCTCTGACTTTTCTGATAAACACTGTGATTCCATGTACTTCTGCGTTCCACTTTCAGCTAATGTGTTCTGCTTGGCTCTGGGGAGGCCAGCAATTGCGGTCGCGGCACGTTTGTTTTAGTTAGTTTACGTTCTGTTATATTATGATTGTTTCGGTTAGGAGAGGATAGCTTTGACTTTAGTGCTATGGTCTTCCATTAGGTGGACTTCTGCGCCCCACAGAAATCTAATATTTTCAGCTTGGCTCTGGCATGGCCGACAATAGTGGTCTCGGCGCGTTACGATGAGGCATGCTATGTTTGGTTAGGTTGGGTTTACTAAGTTTGTTCACGATAGCTTTAACTATTGCGCTGTACACTTATATTTGTTGGATTTCTGCGTTCTACTGTGCTCTGGTATGTCCTTCTTGGCTCTCGCGAGGGCAGCAATATTGGTGGTGGCACGTTAGGTTGTGTTTGGTTACGTCTGGCAGAGTTACGATTGGTTAGGTTATGATTGGTTACTAATTAGCCCTGCTTTGCTCGGGGAGGGGGGGGGGAAGAATATTGGTCGCGGCACATTATGTTGCGTTAGGTAACGTTTGATTACGTTAGGTTAGGCTTGGTTCGGTTAGAAGGGTTGTGAGTATTCTGTTTTGCCCAGCTATTCGGTGGTCTTCTGCGCTCTTAGTTGCTGTACTGTACTCTACTCGATTCCTTAGAGGCCAGCAACGGCGGTGGTGGCAATACAGGTTGTGTCATGTTGCGTGTGGTTAAGTTTGGTTTGGTTAGGCTTGGTTGTGATATATTTAACTTTTGTGCTCTACCCTGCTACCCAGTGAATTTCTGCAGTCTACTGTGCTCTAATATATTCTGCTTTGCTCTGTGGAGGCCAGCACGTTTCGTGCCGGCTCGTTAGTTTTAGTTAGATGACGTTTGGTTATCTTACGTTTGGTAACGTTAGGACAGGGTAGCTCTGACTTTTGTGCAGTACACGGCTATGCGGTGTATTTCTGCCCCCTACATTGCTCTACTACACCCTGCTCGTCTGGCGGGAGACCAGAAATAGCGGTCGCGGTACGATAGTTTGGGATATGTTACGTTCGGTTATGTTAGGTTAGGTTACGTTTGGCTCTGATGGCATTTTCCTTTCAGTTACACGCTGCTATACGGTGACTTCTGCGCTCTATTGCTCTCTAATATGATCTGCTTGGCTCTGCGGAGGACAGAAATAGTAGCCGCGGCGCGTTAGGCAGAGATAGGTTGCGTAAGGCTATGCTTCGTTCGGTTGGGTTAGGAGAGAATATCTGACTCTCTTGCTGTACACTGCTATTCGGTGGATACCTGCCCTCTACTCTGCTACACAGTAATCTGCTTGACACTGCGGAGGCCAGAGATAGCAGCCGCGGCATGTCACGTTGAGTTTGCTACGTCAGGTTGCGTTATGTTAGTTTGGGTGAGGTCTGTGTATCTTTGACTTTTCTTCTGTACACTGCGATTCTATGGATTTTTGCGCTTTACTCCATTCTCATACGTTCGGCGTGGCTCTGGGATGGCCACCAATAGCGGTGGCGTCACTTTAGGCAGAGTTTGGATACGTTTAGTGATGTTACGATCGGGTATGTTAGGAACGGAAAGCTATGACTTTTTCGCTATACACTGCTCTTCCGTGTATTTCCCAGCTCTACTGGGCTTTAATATATCCTCCTTGGCTCTGTTTATCCTAGAAATAGTGGTCTCGGTTAGTTAGGCTTAGTTATTCTACGTTTGGTCAGGTTAGGTTGGGCTATGTTTGGTCAGGATGTATTTGACTTTTGTGCTATACACTGCTATACGGTGGATTTCTGCGCTCTACTGTGCTCAAGCGTATTTTACTTGGCAATGGGGTGGCCAGCAGTCTTAGTCTCAGCACGTCAGTCTTAGTTACGATGCGTTTGGTTATGTTACGTTTCGCTCGGTTTGGAGAGCATAGCTTTAACTTTTGCGCTATACACAGCTATTCGGTGGATTTCTGCGCTCTAGTGTGCTCTAGTATACTCTGCTCGACACTCGGGAGGCCAGCAGTGGTGTTATCGGCGCGATCGGTATGGTTAGGCTACATTCGGTTAGGATAGGTTAGGTTCTCATCGTCTTTTCTGCTCTACTCTTCAGTGCGGCGGATTTCTGCTCTCTACTGTGCTCTAGCATATTCTGCTTCGCTGTGGACAGGTCAGCAGTTGCGATCTAGACTCGTTAGTTCCAATTAGGTTACTGTTGGTTGTGGTATGTTTGGTTACGTTAGGTCAGGTTACCTTTGCCTTTTGTGCAGCACACTGCCATTCGGTGGATTTCTGAGCTCTTCTGTGATCTAATGTACCCTGCTTCGCTGCGGGAGTTCTAGAAATGGGGGCCGCGGCGCGCTGCTTCGCGTTATGTTACGTTTGGTTAGCTTATGTTTGTTTGTGTGAGGTTGGGATATCGTTGGCTTTCGTGCTATACACTGCCATTCCATGGACCTCAGCTCTCTGCTGCCCTCTTATATGCCCAGCTAGGCGAAGGGGATGCCAGCAATAGTGGGCTACGTAAGTTAGGTTGTGATTTGTTACGTTTGGTTATGTTGGGTTAGGACCGGTTGGGTTAGCACATCTCCTACTCTTCTGCTTTAAACATCAATGAGGCAGATTTCTGCGCTCTTCCATGCCCCGGCATATTCCGCATGTCTCCGAGGAGGTCAGTAATGTTGTTGTAGACACGTTAGATTGAGTTAGGTTGGTTTGGATATGTTACGTTTGGTTAGGATAAGATGGCGTATCTTTGACTTTTGTGTTATACACTGCCATTCGGCGGATTCCAGCGCTCTTCATTGCTCTACTATACTCTGCTTGGATCTCGTGAGGCCAGGAACAGTGTTCTCGGTACGTCAGGATGGGTTGTGTTATGTTCGGTTATGTTACGTTAATCTAAGTTAGGGTTGGTTTGTTTCGGCATACGTGGTATACACTGCTCTTCAGTTGATATCTGCGTTCCACCGAGCTCTGGCATACTCTGCTTTGCTTTGGAGAGGCAAGCAGTAATGGTCTCGGCACATAAGTTTGGGTTCAGCTACCTTCGGTTTTGTTACGTATGGTCACCTTGGGAGAGGGTTGCTTCGACTATTGTACCATGCATTGCGATTCCATTTATTTCAGCGCTCTACTCTTCCCTAATATGTTCTGCATGGCGATGCGGAGGCTAGCAATAGTGGACCCGGCAAGTTTGGTTGAGTTCAGCTGCGGTCGGTTACGTGTGGCTACGTTCGGATTGGGTAGCCTCGACTATTGTGCTATGCACTGCGATGCTATGGATTTCTGCGCACTTCTCCCTTCTAATATGTTCCGCTTGGCTCTGGTGAGGGCAGCAATAATGGTCACGCGACGTTTGGCTGAGTTATGTTACGTTTCGTGACTTTACGTTCGGCATGGTGGGCATAGAATAGCATTAACTTTCGCACTGTACACCGCTATACCTATGATTTCTGCGGTACACCGTGATCTAATATGTTCTTCATTGCTCTGCGTGGTCCAGCAATTGTGGTCTTGGCACGTAAAGTTGAGTTATGATAGGTTTGGCATGGTTAGGTTGTGTTAGGTTAGGCTCGTATAGCGTTGACTTTTTTCCTACACGCTGCTAGCCTATGGCCTTGGGCGCGTCACTGCGCGCTATCACACTCCGCTTGTGTCTGCGGACGCCAGGAATAGTGCTCCAGTCACGTTGGGTTGGTTTATGTTGCGTCTGGCATGGTTAGGAATGGTTAGTCTTGGTTAGATTAGCTTTGACCTTTGTGCCTTGCACATCAGTGAGGCGTATTTATGCGCTGCGCGTGCTCTAGTATGATCTGCCGTGCTTTGGCGGTCAGTAATAATTGTTTCGGCACCTTAGGTTGGTTTAGGTTACGTTTTGTTGTGTTACGTTTGGTTAGGTTAGGAGATGATAGCTTTGACTTTTCTGCCTCACACTGCTATTGGGTGGATTTCGGTGCTCTACTGTGATCTAATATTACCAGATATTACCGGCTTTGCTCGGTGAATACTTGAAATCGTGGCCGCGGCGCGTAATGTCGTGTTAGGTTACGTCCGGTTAGGTTAGGATTGTTTGGGTCAGATTGGGATATTTCTGACTTTCGTACGATACACTGCCGTTCAATGGACCTCAGCGTTCTACTCTCCTCTAATATGCCCCTCTTGGCGATGGTGATGCCAGCAATAGTGGGCTGGACACGTTAGGTTGTGATTGGCTACGTTTTGGTTCGTTAGGTGAGGCTTGGTTAGGTTAGGATATCTTCTACTTTTCCGCTGTAAAGTACAATGCGGCTGATTTCTGCTGTCTACTCTGCTCTAGTATATTCTGCTTGGCTCTGGGGATGTCAGCAATAGTGTTATCGGCACGCTAGGGTAAGTTGGTTTGCGTTAGGTTTTATTATGTTTGGATGGGTTAGGACAGGATAGCTTTGTCCTTTGTGCTATACACTGCCATTGGGTAGATTTCTGCGATCTGCTTCGCTCTAGTTTACTCTGCTTGGCCATGGGGTTGCCAGCAGTATTGGTCTCGGCTCGATAGCCTGAGTT
>NW_016964497.1:5981-7172 GCF_001483705.2 Eufriesea mexicana
GGGGGCAGCAGTAGTGGTCGACACACGTTAGGTTGAGTTATATTTCATTTGGCTAGGTTAGGTTACGTTGCGTTAGGATAGGGTAGCATTGAATTTTGTGCTACACACTGCTCTTCCACGGACTTCTGCACCGTCATGAGCGCCATCGCACTCTGCTTGCTCCTGTGGATGCCAGGAGTTGTGCTCTCAGCAGGTTAGCGTCCGTTTGGGTTGGTTTACGTTTGGTTGGAGTAGAATTGGTTGGGGTAGCTCTGACCTTTGTGATTTACACTTCTATGCGGACGATTTCAGTGCTCTAAGTTGCTCTGCGATACTTTGCTTAGCTCTTATGGTGCCAGCAACAGCGGTCGTATCACCTCAGTTTTGGTTCCGTAACGTCCGCCTATGTTACGTTTTGTTAAGTTAGGATGGGTTAGCTTTGACTTTTATGCTATACACTGCTATTCGCTGGATTTCTGCGCTGTACTGCGGTCTAATATTCCCTGCTTTGATCTGGGAGTGCCAGAAATGGTGGAGGCGGCGTGTTAGGTTTTGTTACGTTACGTTTGGTGAGATTACGTCTTTTTCGGATTATATTAGGATGCCTTCCACTTTCGTGCTATACACAGCCGTTCTATGGACCTCTGCGCGGTACTCTCCTCTAATATGCCCTGCCTGGCTGTTTGGAGGGCAGCAGTTGTGGGTTAGGCGCGTTAGGTCGAGATTGCCTACGTTCGATTGGACTTGGTTAGGCCAGATTAGGTTAGGGTAACTCCTACTTTTTTGCTATACACCGCCAATCGGGCGATTTCAGCGTACCACGTTGCTCCGCTATACTCTGCTTAGCTCTCATGAGGCCAATAATGGCTTTTGTGGCACGTCATGTTGGGCTACGTTACGCCTGCTTATGTTACGTTTGGTTAGGTTAGGATAGGGTAGCTTTAACTTTTGTGCTATAAACTGCTATTCGGTGGAGTTCTGCGCTCCACTGTGCTCTAATATGATCTGCTTGGCGCCGGGGAGGCCAGCAACGGTGCTCTCCGCACGCTTGGTTGAGTTATGCTACGTTTCGTTAGGTAACTTTCGGTTACGATGGGATAGGATAACTTTGTCTCGTGTGCTATACACAGCTCTTCGGTGGATTCGTGCGCTCTACTCGTATCTAGCATGTTCTGTTAGGCTCTGGGGAGGCCACCAATAGAGGTCTCGGCT
>NW_016964498.1:0-589 GCF_001483705.2 Eufriesea mexicana
GGATAGATGTATGGATCGATGGATGTATGGATGGGCCCTTGTATGGATGGGTGGATGTATGGGCGGACGGAAGTATGGCCAGATGGATGTATGGGTGGATGTATGTATGTATGAATGGTTGTATCGATGAATGGATGGATGGATGGGTTGATGTACGAATGTATGTATGTACGGATGAATGGATGTACGGATGTATATATGTATGAATGTATGTATGTATGGATGTATGGATGTATGGGTATATTGATCGATGGATCTATGGATGTATACATGTATGGATCGATGGATGTATGGATGGGATGATGTATGGATGGATGGACGTATGGATGTGTGTATGAGTGTATGTACGTATGTGTGAGTGTACGCATGGATGTATGTATGGGTGGATGGTTGTATGGTAGGACGGATAATGAAGAACGGATGCATGGGTGGATGGAAGGGCGTATGTATGGATGCATGTATGGATGAATGTATGTATGTATGTACTGATGTATGTATGGATATATCTATGGATGTATGTATGGAAGTGTGTATAGATGTATGTGTGGATGTATGGATGGATGTATGTATGGATGTGTGTATGAGTGTA
>NW_016964499.1:0-257 GCF_001483705.2 Eufriesea mexicana
CACTGCAATGGATGCAGCGCGCCAATGGAATATTTCATCCCTATTTATGCAAGAAAGATAGTTAGGCACGATATTAGTGAAGGATGTCTATAAAATTGTATTTTCCAGGCAGATTCTATATAACATTGCAATGGCTATAGTAAGCCAGTTGAATCCTTCCTCCCTATATATGGAAGAAGGTTAGGTCGGCACGATATTAGTCAGCAATGTTTATAAAATTGTATTTTCCAGCCAGATTCTAGAGCAGTGAAATGTCT
>NW_016964500.1:0-657 GCF_001483705.2 Eufriesea mexicana
TCCTTACTTATGCAAGGAAGTTGGCTTACCACGTTATTAGTCGAAAATATCAATAAAATTGAAGTTTCCCGCAAGATTCTATGACATTGCAATGGCAATGGCACGCCAATAGAATCTCTGCTCCTTATTTATGCAAGAAAGATAACTCACCACGATATTAGACGAAAATGTCAATAAAGTTGAATTTTCCTGGCAGATTCTACTGGATTGCAATGGCTATAGCTCGCCAAAAGGATCTTTCCTCCATACTTACGCCAGGAAGCTAGTTCACCAAGATATTAATCGAAAATAAATATCAATAAAATTGAACTTTCCAGCCCGATTCTGCAGCATTGCAATGGTAATAGCAGGCCAAAAGTATCTTTCCTCCTTACTTATGCAAGGAAGTTGGCTCACAACGCTTTGGTCGAAAATGTCATTAAAATTGAATTTTCCAGCAAGATTCTATAGCATTGCAATTTTTATAGCTTGCCACTAAAATCTTTCCTCCTTGTTTATGCGATGAAGTTAGCTCAGAAGGGTATTAGTCGAAAATGTCAATAAAATAGAATTTTCCGGCCCGATTTTACAGCATTGCAATGGATATAGCACGCCAAGAGGATCTTTCCTCCATACTTATGCAAGGAAGCTTGCTCACCACGATATTAGTCGAAAATA
>NW_016964501.1:0-744 GCF_001483705.2 Eufriesea mexicana
CCTCCTCGGAACTACGCAAAGCATATTAGAGACCAGCATAACGCAGAAATGCACCGAATAGCAGCGTATGTAGCAAGAGTCATAGCTACCCTGTCCTAACCTAACCAAGGGTAACAGTGCCAAGCGTAACCAAACTCTACCTAACGTGCCTCGGCTACTATTGCTGGCCTTCACACTGCAAGAAGTTTACTGTGTAGCAGAGTAGAGGGCAGGAATCCTCCGAACAGCAGTGTATTGCAAAAGTAAAACATACACTCTCCCAACTCTCCCTAGTAGCAGACTATAGCACTAAGTTCAAAGCAATAAATTTCTAACTCAACCAACCGTAACATAAACGAACGTATCATAACCCGACCTAACGTGCAGAAACCGCAATTGCTGCCCCCCCCCGCGCAAAACCAAGCATGACATAGTAGAGCATAGTGGAGCTCTGAAGTCCGCCGAGCAGCAGTGAAAACCACAGAAGTTAAGATTGTCCTAACCAAACTCAACCTAACCCAACTTAACCGAACGTAGCCCGACTCAACATAACGTGCCGAGACCACCATTGCTAGCCGTCCCAGAGCCAAGCTGAAAATATTAGAGCACTGTTGTGCACAGAAATCCACTTAACAGCAGAATATGGCACTAAAGTCATTGCTGTCCGCTCCTGACCTAACCAATCGTACAACAACCTAGCGTAACCAAGCTCACCGTAAAGTGCCGCTAGCCCTACTGCTGTCCTCCACAGAGAAAAGCGGAGCA
>NW_016964502.1:0-531 GCF_001483705.2 Eufriesea mexicana
TGGTGAATAGATCGCCTAACGCCTTCAATCCAATGGCAAGTACAGCCACCTACTTGCCAGAGGGTAGGTATATTCAAAAACTGTAATCTGTTATAGCTTGGTGATTAGGTCGCCTAACGTCTTCAACCAATGGCAACAACAGCCATCTACTTGCCAAAGAATACGTCTATTCAAAATATGTAATCTGTTGTAGCTTGGTGAATAGTTCGCCTAACGCCTGCAATCCAATGGCAAGTACAGCCATCTTCTTGCCTGAGAAGAGGTCTATTGTAAATCTATATTCTGTTATAGCTTGGTGAATAGATCGCCTAACGCCTTCAATACAATGGCAAGAACAGCCATCTACTTGCCAAAGAATACGTCTATTCAAAATATGTAATCTGTTGTAGCTTGGTGAATAGTTCGCCTAACGCCTGCAATCCAATGGCAAGTACAGCCATCTTCTTGCCTGAGAAGAGGTCTATTGTAAATCTATATTCTGTTATAGCTTGGTGAATAGATCGCCTAACGCCTTGAATCCAATGGCAAGTA
>NW_016964503.1:0-523 GCF_001483705.2 Eufriesea mexicana
CTTTCCAGAGCCAAGCTGACTATAGCATATCACAGTGGAGCGCAGAAGTTCACCGAATAGCAGAGCATAGCTCAAAAGTCGCTGCTATCCTCTCCTCCCCTAACCCACCGTAACATAACCAAACGCAACCTAACCCGATATTAGGTGCAGCTACCACTACTGCTTGCCTCCTCAGGGTCGAGTACAGTACAGTAGAGCAATGTAGAGCGAAGAAATCCAGCGAATAGCAGTGTATATCGCAAACGTCGGAGCTACTGTATCCTAACATATCCAACCGTAATAAAGCCAAGCGTAACCTAACTAAGCCTAACGTGCCAGGTCCAATATCACTGGAATCCCCAGGGCAAAGCAGAAGACTCTAGTGCACAGCAGAGCGCAGGAAGCCAGCAAATAGCTGCGTAAAGCACAAAAGTCAAGAATTTCCTAACATAACCTGACCTTCCTTAACCTAACCAATCGTAGCCTAACTCAACATAACGTGCCGATACCACTGCTGCTGGTCCTCGCAAAGCCGAGCTGAACA
>NW_016964504.1:0-255 GCF_001483705.2 Eufriesea mexicana
ATCGACATTTTCAACTAATATCGTGGTGAGCTATCTTTCTTGCGTTAATAAGGCCGAAAGATACTATTTTCGTGCTATTGGCGTTGCAATGCCAAAGAATCTGGCTGGAAAAATCAATTTTATTGACTTTTACGACTAATATGGTGGTGAGCTAACTTTCTTCCATAAATCAGTGGGAAAGATTCTGATGCCGTGCTATTGCCATTGCAATGCTATAGTATCTGGATGGAAAATTCAATTTTATTGACATTTTCG
>NW_016964504.1:408-698 GCF_001483705.2 Eufriesea mexicana
AACTTTCTTACATAAATAAGGAGGAAAGACTCTATTGGCAAGCTGTAACCATTGCAATGCTATAGAATCTTGCAGGAAAATTCAATTTTATTGACATTTTCGACTTATATAGTGGTGAGCCAACTTCCTTGCATAAATAAGGAGGAAAGACCCTTTTGTCCTGCTATAGCCGTTGCAATGCTGCAGAATCGGGCTGGAAAATTCAATTTGATTGTCATTATCGACTGATATCGTGGTGAGTTGTCTTTCATGCATTAATAAGGAGCAAAGTTTCTATTGGCATGCTATTG
>NW_016964505.1:0-1230 GCF_001483705.2 Eufriesea mexicana
TACACTGCTCTTCGGAGGATTTCAGCTTTCTACTGTGTCACAACACTTTCTGCCTGGCTCTGGGTAGGCCAACAATATTGTAGTCGCCACGATGTGGTGAGTTACACAACGTTTGGGTAGGTCAGATTAGGCCAGGTTAGGTTAGGGTATGTTTCTCTTTTGTGCTTTGCACTGCAGTGTTGTGGATATCTGCGCTATACGGTGCTCTAATACGTCCTGCTTGTCGCTGGGCTGTACAGCAATAGTGGTCTCGACACGTTTGGATGTATTATGCTGCGTTCGGTTATGTTACGTTTGGTGAGGTTAGGATGGGACAGTTTAGACTTTTGTGCTACACACATCTGTCCGCGGAATACTGCGCTCTACTGTGCTCAAATATTCTCTGCTTGACTCTTGGGAGGCCAGCAATACTGCTGTCGTCATGTTAAGTTGAGACAGGCTACGATTGTATATGTTACGTCTGGCTAGGATAGGACATGCTACTTTGACTTTTATGCTGTACAGTGCGATTCGTTGGATTTCTGCACTCTAATGTGGTCTAATACGCTTTGCTTGGTTCCACGGAGGCCATCAATGGCGGACGCGGCACGTTATGTTGGGTTAGACTACGTTCG
The DNA here is from genome assembly GCF_001483705.2 of Eufriesea mexicana. Classification (NCBI taxonomy): domain Eukaryota; kingdom Metazoa; phylum Arthropoda; class Insecta; order Hymenoptera; family Apidae; genus Eufriesea; species Eufriesea mexicana. Next base: position 615 of record NW_016964505.1, read on the forward strand.
ATTAGGCTTGGTTGGGTGATGTTAGGTTAGGATATCTTCAACGTCTGTGCTATACACTGCAATGCGGTGGATCTCTGCTTTCTACTGTACTCTAACATGTTCTGCTCGGCTGTGTGAAATCCAGCAATATCTGTCTCGTCACGTTATGTTGAGATACAATACGTTTAGACAGGTAAGGATATGTCAGGTTAGGACAGGTTATAATTGCACCGCAATACGTTGGATTTCCGAGCTCTATTGTGCTCTAGTATGTTCTGCTTTGCGCTGGAGAGGCCATAAATAGCTGTCTCGACACATTACGGTTTGTTATGCTATGTTCTGCTATGATACGTTTGGTGAGGTCAGGATATGATAGCTTAGACTTTCGCGCTATTCACCGCTGCCCGTGGGTATCTACTCTCTACTGTGATCTAATTCCTGCTTGGCTCTGGGGACGCCAGCAATGGTGGTCTCGGCACGCAAGGTTGAGTTATGTTACGTTCGGTTATGTTTGGCTAGGTTAAGCTCGGCCAGGTTATCATAGACCATCGTGCTATGCACTGGTACTAGGAGAATATCTGCGCTCGCCTATGCTCTACTGTATTCTGCCTGGCCCTGGGTAGGCCAGGAACAGTGT
>NW_016964506.1:0-369 GCF_001483705.2 Eufriesea mexicana
GCAGATTGTACTAGAGCACAGTAGTGCGCAGAAATCTGCCGCAATGCCGCAAACAGCAAAAAAAGGCAGATAAACCCTAACATAGACTGACATAGTCGAACCTACCAAAACGCAGCATAACCCAACATGACATGCCGCGGCCATTACTCCTGGTCTCCACAGAGCAAAGCAGAATGTAGTAGAGCACAGTAGATCACAGAAATTCGCCGAAAAGCAATGTAAGCCACGAAAGTCGGAGAAACCTCTTCTTACCTAGCCAAACGTGACATACCCAAGCGCAGTCTAGACCAACCTAACCACTGGAGGCCACTAGTGCGGCCCCTACAGAAGCAAGAAGAATGTACTAGTGCACAGTAGTTGCGCAGGAAT
>NW_016964507.1:0-796 GCF_001483705.2 Eufriesea mexicana
GGCTACGTTTGTCAAATTCCGTTTGTCCGAGTTTGGTTTGGGTAGCATTGACTTTCCTGATATATACTGCGATTCTATGGATCACTGCGTTCTACTCTCCACTAATGTGTTCTGCTTAGCTCTGGGGAGGCCAGCAATCGTGATTGCTGCACATTAGGCTGAGCTCGGTTACGTTTGTTTATGTTACGGCTTGTTACGTTTGGTGATGATTGCTTCGACTGTAGTGCTATAGTATGCTATTATGTGGTTTTCTGCGCACTACAGTGCTATAATGTTTTCAGCTTGGCTCTGCGAAACGCAGCAATAGTGTTCTCGCCACGTTATCTTCAGCCAGGCTTCTCTCGGTTATGTTGGGTTAGGCAAATTTCTGTTAGGGTATTTCTTAAATTTTTGCTGTACACTGTTATTCGTTGGATTTATGCGCTCGACTATGCTCCAGGATTCCCTGCATGGTTCTGGGGAGAGCAGCAATAACGGTCTCGGCACTTTATGCTGAGTTATGCTACGTTTGGTTATGTCGCTTTGGATCGGATGAGGATTGAGTGCTTTTCTGACATACAAGGCGATTCTACAGATTTCAGCGTTCTACTCTCGACTAATGTGTTCTGCTTGGCTCTGGGGAGGCCAGCAGCAGTGGTCGCGGCACGCACGGTTCAGTTAGGTTGCGTTTTTTTATTTTACTATTGCATAGGTCAGGAGATGATAGCTTTGACTTTAGTGCTACAGTCTGCTCTTAAGCGGAATTCTGGGTAGTACAGTGCTCTAATACTTTCACCATTGCTCTGAGAATGAGAGC
>NW_016964508.1:0-1018 GCF_001483705.2 Eufriesea mexicana
CATTGCTGTGAATAGCACAAAAGCCGTAGATATGCTACCATGACCTGCCACAACCTAACCTAACAGAGATGAGCATAACCCATCATAACGTGCAGCGACCACTGCTTCTGACCACCCCATAGCAGGGCAGAATGTAGTAGAGTGCGGTAGGTCACAGAGGTCCACCGAGCAGAAGTATAAAGCACAAATGTCATAGTGGCATATCCTAGCCTAGCCACACGTAACATACCCAAACGTAGCCTAACACAGCCTGACATGGCGAGACAACTATGGCTGACATACAGAGGGAAAGGTAGTGTGTGCTAGAGCACAATAGATCGCAGAAGCCACCCACATTGCAGTGAGTAGCACAGAAGTTGAAGATATCCTCTCATAACCAGACCCAATCTATCCTAACCAAGCGTAGCGTAACTCAAAATAGCGTTCCGGGACCGCAGCTGCCGGAATTCACCGAGCCAGGCAGAATACAGAAGATCACTGTTCATCACTTGAACCCCCCGTATAATAGTGTACAGCACGGAAGTTGAAGCCAACCTATCCAAACAGAAGCTAACATAACGCAATAAAACGAAGCCAACTCAATATGACGTGCCGCGACTATTGCTGGCCTCCACAAAGCAAGCAGAATATTGTAGAGGTACTCGAGTGCAGAAATTCTCCGATTGGCAGTGTATAGCACGAAAGTCAGGGATAACCGTCCGGAGGTTGGCATAACCTAACCTAACCAAACGTAACGTGACTCAGCCTTACGTGCCAAGATCACTATCGCTGTCCTCGCCAGAGCCAAGCAGAAAATATTAGAACACAGTACAGTGCAGAAATCCACCGGACATCAGTGTACAACGCAAAGACATCGGCCGAAATGCCGTGTATGGCGAAAACGTCATGGTTATCCCATCCCAACCTAACAAACTGCAACGATACCAAACGTAACCTATATTAACCTTACGTGTCGCGACAACTATTACTAGCCTCTCCAGTTTCAAGCGGAACATGCTAGGGTACAATGGAGTGGAGA
>NW_016964509.1:0-230 GCF_001483705.2 Eufriesea mexicana
GAATTTTCCAGCCAGATTCTCTTGCATTGCAATGGCTATATCGTGCCAATAGAATCTTTCCTCCTTATTTATGTAACAAAATCGGCTCACCACGATATTAGTCGAAAATGTCATTAAAATTGAATTTTCCGGTCAAATTCTATAGCATTGCAATGTCTATAGCATGCCAATAGAAACTTTCCTCCTTATCTATGCAACAAAACTATCTCAGAACGATATTAGTCGAAAAT
>NW_016964510.1:0-454 GCF_001483705.2 Eufriesea mexicana
GCCGGAAGTGTCAGTGGCTGTCAGTTCGTGCTGCGCAATATATATTTTTGGCTTCTAGTTTTTTAATTAGGCTCTTTGAATCTGATTTTTCCACTGATTCGCGTAGAGTGATTTTTTCCTTAACGGGATTGGATATTTTTTTTCGGATTCGAGCGTGCGTTTTCGAAAAATAGTGCCGGAAGTGTCAGTGGCTGTCAGTTCGTGCTGCGCAATATACATTTTTGGCTTCTAGTTTTTGAATTAAGCTCTTTGAATCGGATTTTTCCACTGATTCGCGTAGAATGATTTTTCCCTTAACGGGATTGGATATTTTTTCTCGGTTTCGAGTGTGCGTTTTCGAGAAATAGTGCCAGATGTGTCAGTGGCTATCAGTTCGTGCTGCGCAATATACTTTTTTGGCATCTAGTTTTTGAATTAAGATTTTTGAATCGGATTTTTCCACTGATTCGTGTAG
>NW_016964511.1:0-1012 GCF_001483705.2 Eufriesea mexicana
ACTGCTACACCCTGCATGGCTCAGGGGAGGCCAGGAGCCATGGTCGCGGCACGATAAGCTGAGATATGCTACGCTTGGTTAGGTTAGGTTTGGTTATGTTAGGTTAGGATATCATAGACTTTCGAGCCTTACACTGCTTTTCGGTGGATTATTGCGCTCTACGTAGCTCTACTATGCTCTGCCCCTCTCTGGGGAAGCTAGCAATAGTGTTCGTGGTACGTTATTTTATGTTAGATTATGTTTGGTTATGTTCGGCTGGGCTAGGTTCGGCCAGGACAGCTTTGACTTTCGTGCTGTACTCTACTTACGGTGTATTTCTGGTATCTACTCTGCCCTACTACATTCTGATTGGCACTGGGGAGATCAGGGTCAGTGGTCGCGGCACGTAATGTTGAGCTTTGCTACGATCTGTTAGTTTAGGTTAGGACAAGTTTGGTTACGATATCTATGGCTTCTGTGCTATTCACTGCAGTGCGGTGTATATCTGCGCCCAAATGTGCTCTAGTATGCTCTGATTGACTCTGGGAAGCCATCAATGGTGGTCTGCTCACGTTATGTTTAGTTAAACTACGTTTGGGTAGGTTAGGTGAAGCCAAGTTCTGTCAGGCTATGATTGACTATTGTGCTATACACTGCTATTTGGAGTACTCCAGCGCTGTGCTCTGCACTTCTAAATTATTCTTAGCTCTCGGAATGCCAGGAATACTGTTCTCCGCACGTCAGGTCGAGTTAGATTACGTTTGGTTAGCTTAGGTTGGGACAGTTTCGGTAACTGTAGCTTTGACCTTCGTGCTATACGCAGTGGTTCCGTGGACCTCTGCGCTCGACTACGCTCCATTACATTCTGCTTGGCTCTGGGGGTGCCAGCAATAGTGGATGCGGCACGTTATATTGAAGTAGGCTAGTATTGAAGTAGGCTATGTTTGGTTAGGCTACGTTTGGTTTGGCCACGTTTGCTTGTGTTAGGTCTGGATAGATACGACTTTCGTGCTGTACAACGCGAGTTAATGGA
>NW_016964512.1:0-2087 GCF_001483705.2 Eufriesea mexicana
CTGGTCGCCAGTCCGCGCAGTCTGGCGATTCTCCGGTGAGTCGCTCGCAGGTTGGCGAAATGGATCGTACGCGGTTACCGCAAGATATCTCACGATACGGCTATGGTCCTGGCGGTTGTTCCGCCGTTCGAAATGAAAACGGTGCGGGAGTCCCGTATCTTCGGTCACCTACACGCTGGCGGCGGCGGGGCTCCTGAAGAAGGGGCCCTTTCGTTGTGGCGATGGGCCTGACAGTCCTTGATGTCCGCCTGACTAGCTCGGCTGAGGAGGCCGAGCAGCCGGCGGCATCGGGCGTTAGAGGCTGTGCTCCCCGTGCTGGATGCATGGGGGCGTAGCGGCAGCCGGCACACTTTCCGCCTGACACTGGTGCTAACCGGGCACGGGTGCTTCGGGAACTACCTGTGTCGTATCGGGCGTGGACGTGAGACGCGTTGTTATCTCTGCGGGGAGGGCCGGGACACGGCGCAGCACACGCTGGAGGAATGCCTGGCGTGGGCTCTCCAGCGCCGTGTACTTTGCCGCGTGCTTGGTCCGGACATTTCACTCTCCGTCGTCGTGGCACGGATGACGGCGGGCTTAGGTTCGTGGCGTGCGGTGGCCTTCTTCTGCGAGGCGGTTATGTTACAGAAGGAGGCCGCGGATGCAGCCCGCGAGCGTAGCTGGTGCTCGTCGCGCGTAGGGCGGCGGAAGCTGCAAACGCGGCGGCGGAGGGCGGCGCGAGCACTGCCGGAAGTGTTAACGCGTTAGAACTCCGCCTTCGCGATCGACCATGCACCTACGTCCGGGGAGACAGTCTCTCTCTCCCGTTGTAACCTAGGTCAGGGTGACCACGGTCTGGCTTGTGGGGGCCCGTCAGATCGAGAGATCGTGGTCTGGGCGCGCGGAATCGCGTGATTGTCGCGCGGCGTCCGCAGGGTATGCGTGCGTTGCGGTGCGCTGGTACGCATATTGTGTGTATTTGTGTGTGCGTGTGTGTGCCTGTAATCGACCTGTCTCGCGCGCATGGGCAAGATCGTCTCGGGCACGATTTCCCGTCGCGCCGGGGGGAACTGCGGTTGCGTCGCGGGGGCGTCCTGGCAATTGCGTCACCGCGAAGTCCAGGGCGCACAGAAATGCGAAGGGCTGCCCATCGTGGGTGTTCTAGTGGGTAAAAATCCCACATAACACCGCCCCTCCCCTAAGGGCGCCGGGTATCATTGGAAGATTTCCCCCACGTGAAAAAAGAGGTCTTCACGGAATGGCTTTGACGTTTGTGCTGTACACAGATATTCGGTCGATTCTTGCGCCGTACGTTGCTCTAATAGCATCCGCTTTTGCCCGTGGCATGTCTTTTGACCTATGTTACGTTAGGCTAGTTATGGCTTGGATAGGTTTGGATAGGATAGCTTTGACTTCAGTGCTATGCACTTATATTCGGCGGGTTTCTGTGCTCTACCCTGCTCTAGTATTCTCTGCTTGGCGCTGGAGTGTCCAGCAATAGCGGTCTCGGATTGTCAGATTGAGTTAGGAAGCATTTGGATGGGCTACGCTTGGATGGGTCAGGACACGGTAGCTATGTCCTTTGCCCTGTACACAGCTGTTTGGTGGATTTCTGCGCTCTATTGTGATCTAATAATCCAAGCTTTGCTCTGGGTGTTCCAGAAATAGTGGCAGCGAAGCATCAGGATATGTTATGTTACCTTTGGTTAGGTTATGTTTGTTTGCGTTAGGTAAGGATATATCTGACTGCCGTGTTATAAACTGCCACTCTGTGGACCTCTGCGCTGTACTCCCCCCAACATGCCCTGCATGGCGACGGGGAGTCCGGGTATATTTGAATAGTCACGTTAAGTTGGAAATTGGCTACGTTTGGCTATGTTAGGTTAGGACGGATTATATTGGGATATCTTTTATTTTTCTACTTTACACTTCAGTGCGCCGTACTTCGACAATCTAATGCTCTCTGGTATATTCTGCTTGACTTTTCTACTTTACACTTCAGTGCGCCGGATTTCGGCAATCTAATGCTCTCTGGTATATTCTGTTTGGCACTGTGGAGGTCAGCAGTAGTGGTGTAAGGACGCTAGCATGAGTTAAGTTACGTTTGT
>NW_016964513.1:0-909 GCF_001483705.2 Eufriesea mexicana
TGAATCGCAGTGTATAACAGAAAGTCGATGCCATCCGAACCTAACCAAGGCTAAGGTAACATATCTCAAACTGAACAGCCGCAGCTACCACTTCTGGCCGCTCCAGGGCAAAGCAGAGCATATTGAATGACAGTAGTGCGTAAAGGTCCGCCGAGTAGCGGTTTATGGCACAAATGTGAAAGGTATACTATCCTAACCCGAACGAAGAGGGTCTAACCAAACGTAACCTAACTCTACCTAACGCGACGCGGCCACTGTTTCTGGATACCACAGTGCATTGCGGAGGATATTACATAACAGTAGGGCGCAGAAATGCACAGAATAGCAGTGAATAGCGCAAAAGTTAAAGCTGTCCTGGTCTAACCTAGACAAACGTAGCATAACCAAACGTAACCTAACGACACCTAACCGCCCTACACCACTATTCCTGACCTTCCACCCAGAGCCAAGCAGAATACACTAGGGCACAGTAGATCACAGACATGTGCCGCACTTCAGTGTACAGCACAAAGGTCAAATATATTCTAACCTGACCAAGCCTGACAAAACCAAACGCCGCCTAACTGAGCCTAACGTGTCGAGACCACTATTGCTGTCTTTCCCAGAGTGTGGCTCAACATGTCAAATCATGGCGGAGCGCCGAAATATACGTAAGAGCAGTGTATATCACAAAAGGCAAAGCTACCCTCTCCTAACCGAACCTATCGTAACATACCCAACGTACCCTTTCAAAACATAACTTGCTGCGACCACTACTGCTGGCCTCCCAAGGGTCGAGCAGAGTATAATAGAGCACAGCAGAGCTCAGGATCCATCGAACAACGGTCTATGCCAAGAAAGTCATGGCTATCCAAACCTAACACAAACGAATATAACATTTCCGAACGTAGCCTAGCGCTGCCTAACCAG
>NW_016964514.1:0-938 GCF_001483705.2 Eufriesea mexicana
CTACCAAACGTAACATAACTCGACCTAACGTGCCTCGATCAAAATTGTTGTCACGCCGAGAGTAGCGCGGAGCATACCAGAGCAATGTAGAGTGCAGAAATACACCGAATAGCTGCGCATAGAAAGAATGTCGAAGCAATCGGAACAGAACGTTACCTAACGTAACCTAACCTTGCGAAACCTAACCCATCCAAACGTGACACGACACTATCACTGGCCTTCCGATAGACAGCAGAGGATATCAGAGCAATGCAGATCGCAGGTGTCGGCCGAAAAGAGTGTACAGCGCAATAGTCAAACCTATAATTTACAGGCATAACCAAAACAAGCCGAGACAAACGTAACATTGCTCGTACTAGCTTGCATGGACTAGAGTTGCTGGCCTCCCAGAGTCAAGCAGAGCCCACTAGAGTACAGCAGATCGCACAAGTGCACCTTACAGCAGTGTATAGCATAGTAGTCAAAGCCATCCTGACCTAACCTAGCCAAAAGAAACGTAACCGAACGTAGCGTACCTCTTCCTAACGTGCCGAGGCCACTATCGCTGCCCTCCTCATAGCAAAGCAGAACATGTTAGAGGAGACCAAAACGCAGAAATCCATGGAATCGCAGTGCATAGCACAAGAGTTTATGCTACCCTAACCTAACATAGCCAAGCGTAACATAGACGAACGTAGCCTAGCTCAACCTAACATGCCGAGTCCAATATTGCTTGCCACTGCAGAGCCAAGCAGAACAAACTAGAGCAAAGTGGAACGCAGTAATCCACAGCAATGCAGTTTATGGCGCAATAGTCAAAGATATCCTAACATAACCTAACGAAATATTACAAAACAGAACGCAACCTAATTCATCCTATTGTGCCTAGACAACTGTTGCTGACCTCAGAGGAAAGCAGGACATATTAGAGGAGAGTAGGTTGCCGAAGTCCATAGGAT
>NW_016964515.1:0-1124 GCF_001483705.2 Eufriesea mexicana
TGCTCTCCAGTTTACTCTAAAATATTCTGCTTGACTACTGGTGGCCAACCGTAGTGATCGCGTAAGGTTAGGCTCAGTTAGGCTACATTTGGTAGCGTTCCGAATGGTTATGTTAGGAGATGCAAGCTCCGTGTTTTGCGCTGTACACTGCCTTTCGGCGGATTTCTGCACTCTACTATGCCCTAATATGTTCAGCTCGGCCCAGGGAGAGCCAGAAATGGTGGTCTCGGCACGTTAGTTTGAGTTAAGCTACGCTTGGTAAGGTTAGGTTAGTTTGGGTCAGGCTAGGGTGTCTTTGACTTTTCTGCTATACACCACCATTCTATGGACTTATGCGCCCTACTTTCCTCTGGTATATTCTGCTTGGCTCTGTGGATTCCACCAATAGTGGTCTCGGCGCGTTCGGTTGTGTTATGGTACGTGTGACTATATTGTGTTTGGATATGTTAGAACAGGATAGATTTGACTTTTGAGCTTTGCACAGCTATTCGGTGTACTTCTGCGCTCTACATTGCTATACTATACTCTCCTCGAATCTGAGGAGCACAACAAATGTGGTCGGTGCGCGACAGATTAAGTTAGGCTACGTTTGGTTTGTTTGGGATATGTTAGGATAGGAGACAGTAGCTTTGACCTTCGGCCATACGCAGCTACTCGGTGAATCTCTGCGCTCTACTGTGCCCTAATTCACTATGCTTGGCTCTGGGGAGAACAGCAACTGTGGACTTGGCACGGTAGGTTGGACTTTGTTGCGCTTGATTATGCTAAGTTTCGTTAGGTTAGGATAGAGTAACTTTGACTTTTGAGCTATACACTGCTATTCGGTGGATATCAGCGCTCTACATTGCTCTACTATACTCTGCTCGACTGTGCTCTAATACGCTCTGATCGGCTCCGGGGAGGCCAGCAATACTGGTCTCGGCACGTTAGCTTAAGTCAGGTTACGCTTGGTTAGTATATGTTAGCATTGGTAAGTTTCGGATGGCTTTGATTTTTCTGCTTTACATTGCGATTGTATGCATTCCTGCGCCCTACTCTCCGCTGATATGTTCTGCATGGCCTTTGGGAGTCCAGCAATGGTGGTCGCAGCAGTCTAGGTCGAGTTAGATTACGTTTGGTTAGGT
>NW_016964515.1:1806-2196 GCF_001483705.2 Eufriesea mexicana
GTTAGCCTACGTTCGGTTACATTAGGATTGGTCAAGTTTGCTGGGTCTCGCTTTGATTTTTGCGCTATAAGCTGCTATTCGGCGGACTCTTGCACCTTACTGTGCTCAAACGTATTCTGCTTGGCTCTGGCAGTGCCAGCAATGGCGGTATTGGCACGTTACGTTGAGTTAGGCTACGTTTGGTTTGGTTACGTTTGTTTGTGCTAGGTTAGGATAGCATAGAGTTTCGTGGTATACACTGTTATTCTCTGGACTTCTGCGCTCTGTTGTGCTCTTCTGCATTCTGCTCGACCATGCGGCGCCCAGCAATAGTGATCGCGATTCGTAATGTTGTGTTAGGGTTCGTTTGGCTAGGTTATATTTGTTTGTGTTGGGATTGGATACCTGTGC
>NW_016964516.1:0-643 GCF_001483705.2 Eufriesea mexicana
CTGTAGAAGATTCTAGATTTCGACAGTTCGTTGGAATATTTGATCGACATCACTCTGCATAGGTAGCTTTTAAACAGTTTTTCCAATTTTTCTTCGATCTTGACATTCCATTGCAACATAGTTATGTATTATCTCTTTTACATTCTAAATTTTAATTTTAGATTAGAATATTTCATAACTACTGCATAGAATAGGCTACCAGTAGGGCAATTATATTACAATTGAAGGTGCATATATGTACCAAAGTAACAGAAAAGCAGGTGCCTGTGAAATCGCTCTACACAGTATACTTTATTCGCCTATATTTCTGAAATTAGGCTTCTCGGTTAGATTTTTTCGGTATAACAGCGTAGAGTAATTTTTCCCTTAACGGAATCGGATATTTCTTTTCGGTTTCAAGCGTGCGTTTTAGAGAAATAGTGCCGAATGTGTCAGTGGCTGTCAGATCGTACGACGCAATTTACTTTTTTGGCTTCTATCTTTTGAATTAGGCTTTTTGAATAGGATCTTTCCACCGATTCGCGTAAAGTGATTTATTCCTTAACGGGATTGGATATTTTTTTTCGGTTTCGTGTATGCATTTTTCTAAAATAGTGCCGAATGTGTCAGTGGCTGACAGATCGTACGACGCAATTTACTTTTT
>NW_016964517.1:0-517 GCF_001483705.2 Eufriesea mexicana
GTTGTATGGCGACTCAAGAATTACAAAAGGAATATCCAATTTAGCTCGTGACATTAGCAATTCTTGAAGCTGTGCTGAGTGCAGCCACCATTACAGTACTTAAGCCTTGGACTAATTCCACCTCTGTTAAACTAATTTAGCAGAAATTCTAGGATGATTAGTAAATTGACCATATATGGACATTGATTATTGATAATAAAGTACTGAGTGTTGACATCTACACTATACTATAGCGAATGAATTGAACAGTTCGCTGATCATCTGATTTCCTCGGCAATTGCGGAGATATCAATGGACAGAGCACCTGCCGCTGGAGAAATTGACATTCGATGATAGACTACTGAGTAATGCTGCCAACAGTGCGGTGTGGCCGCTGGAATAATCAGGTTACTGATGAGTTATGGCATTCAGCAAGTTTCTGACGAGAAAGTGCATGTCCATTGTAGCTCGAGATATTAACAATTGACAACAAAGTACTATGTAATTCCATAATAACAGTACGGTAGCCGTTGGTTTA
>NW_016964518.1:0-557 GCF_001483705.2 Eufriesea mexicana
ATATTTCATCCTTATTTATGCATGAATGTTAGCTCTCCACGATATTTGTCGAAAATGTCAATAAAATCGAATTTTCTGGCCAAATTCTACACCATTGCAATGGCTATAGCACGCCAAATGGATCTATCCTCCATACTTATGACAGGATGCTAGCTCACCACGATATTAATCGAAAATGTCAATAAAATTGATCTTTCTGGCCAAATTCTACACCATTGCAATGGCTATAGCACGCCAAATGGATCTATCCTCCATACTTATGACAGGATGCTAGCTCACCACGATATTAATCGAAAATGTCAATAAAATTGATCTTTCTGGCCAAATTCTACACCATTGCAATGGCTATAGCACGCCAAATGGATCTATCCTCCATACTTATGACAGGATGCTAGCTCACCACGATATTAATCGAAAATGTCAATAAAATTGAATTTTCCGGCCGGATTCAACAGCATTGCAATGGCTATAGGGCGCCAAAAGGATCTTTCCTCCATACTTAAGCCAGGAATCTAGCTGACCACGATATTAATGGCAAATGTCATTAATATTGAAAT
>NW_016964519.1:0-2400 GCF_001483705.2 Eufriesea mexicana
ATTCGTTTATTATAGTCTGGTCATATATGACTGGCTACGGCTTCTCCTATGGCACCATGGTGGTCACTGATGACCGAAGCGTTTGAACAACTTGTAAAGCTACAATTGTAAAAATTGAATGAAAATTGACAGTGAGTGCATTCTGAATATAACCGCTAATTAGAAGATACTTTGAAATAAAAAGTGCTCCATGGAGCAATTAAAAATTTTTATTAGAACGTCGATCGATAAAGTATTAAAACAAATCTTGCATCTACTAGGGTACAATCCCGTGACGTCCTGAAGGAAACCTGTGCTTTCGGCATGGTAGTCAAAGGGTTAATACTTTGCTGGCCGTTGTCGCGCAGGTGTAACGGGAAAACCCACAAGACTTTTAATAAAATAAATTTATTAAAAAATATACACACAGGAATTCGGCAGAACGGTGGTCACGGTAACAATGATCCCTTTCATCGGTTTTTCTGGGTCTTTATATATTTTTCCAAGAGTGGGGGTGATGATGACCTTAGTCCTAGTCCTGGATTGACTAGGATGTTTTCTGTACTTTGGAAATGATGAGTAACGGGGAATAACTATTTTGAATGCGGTGGCTATGTACGTTTCCTGAGTCAGTAATGTAAATAAGGACCTCCTTACACAGGCTTAACATTTCCTTGCCAGCGCTGTCACGTACGCGTGAATTTTGGGGAAATTTTCTCTTTGAGGATTCGTTGAGCAGTGTCCTCAATTTTCCTAAGGTCGCTAAATATTATTGGCTAATTGGACCAAAGGCGTTCCCTTGGTCCGCAAATCGGTCACTTTGAAGGAAAGGAAGGTCCTGCCGAGGGAAGACGGCGGTGGAGGGAACCCTCTTCTTCAAGGTGAGGTACGTAGGGTCTACCAGGGCGCTGGTGACCCCGTCCGCCATTTATGGCCCCTCGCTAGGGCCTGAGGATCCCAACGTGTGCGGACCACGTGGAGCCCTCGATCCTTTGTCAGCTAAATCTTAAAAACCGTCGTCAAATTTTCGTTAAATCAGGGTTTCACGGATTCTCGTGTTCCGCGAGTGGAGCAATCATAATAAAACAGAAAATTTTCAACATGCAGAAGGCATGGATAGGAAAATTCCTATGCCAAATTGCTTTGACCCTAAAGACCTGGCTGTTGGAAGACCTTGGAAGACCTTGACCCGGTCTTCCTTGTTCCACGACGAAACAGCGCCACGATGCTTCCACTATGCTTCTGTTTTAACTGTCCCGATCGTCTTTTCTTGACAGTCTTTAAGCAGATGCTTGTTCTATTAGTCTCAGATCTTAGTGCTTCTCTTGACCTTTTCACTATGAAAAACGTAAATACACGTTCCCTATATTTTTCTTACTCTATCACTTTTGCTATTCAGATTAGTAAAACGGCTATAGTACTGTGCTGATGAATGTAATCTGTACTGCATTGTCAGTTGTGATTATCTCCAACGATAATTCATCTATACTTTGATCTTTTTAGAACAGCTGTGGAACTTATGTTTTTACCAATTGATTCCACCTGAAGTATGATATAGCAATTGAATATCGGCAATTGTTTCAATATTGTTCTGTCAATTGTCAAATGTCGCGCCGTCTGCATTGATGATTCTCTTCGAGAATGTACCGCAGTCAAATGGTTAATAATAACTATACCAGAAGGATAGCATAAATATGATAATATATTTAAAGAAGAAGTTTTTGGTAATTTAGGAATAATTTATGCAATATTAGGAATTGGATTTTTAGGTTTTATTGTTTGAGCTCATCATATATTTACAATTGGTTTAGATGTTGATACACGAGCTTATTTTACTTCTGCTACAATAATTATTGCTGTACCAACAGGAATTAAAGTTTTTAGATGATTAGCAACTTATTATGGTTCAAAGATAGTAATAAATAATTCAATTATATGATCATTAGGATTTATTTTATTATTTACAATTGGAGGTTTAACTGGTATTATATTATCCAATTCATCAATTGATATTATTTTACATGATACTTATTATGTTGTTGCTCATTTTCATTACGTCTTATCAATAGGAGCTGTATTTTCAATTATTTCTAGATTTATTCACTGATATACATTAAATACTGGTTTATTAATAAATAAAAAATGATTAAATTTTCAATTTTTAATAATATTTTTTGGTGTTAATTTGACTTTTTTTCCTCAACATTTTTTAGGTTTAATGGGAACACCACGACGATATTCTGATTATCCAGATTCTTATTATCGTTGAAATTTATTATCTTCAATTGGTTCAATTATTTCTTTAAATAGAATAATTTTTTTATTATTTTTAATTTTAGAAAGTTTAATATCGAAACGATTATTATTTAAATTTAATCATTCATCATTAGAATGATTAATAAATTATCCTCCATTAAATCA
>NW_016964520.1:0-308 GCF_001483705.2 Eufriesea mexicana
CTCAAAAAGCATGTTTCCTCCTTATTTATGCAAGGAAGTTTGCTCACCACGAAATTAGTCGAAAATGTCAATAAAATTGAATTTGCCAGCCAGATTCTATAGCATTGCGATGGCTATAGCACGACAAAAAGATCTATCCTCTTTACCTATGCAAGGAAGGGAGCTCACAACGATATTGGTCGAGAATGTCAGTAAAATTGAATTTTCCAGCATCATTCTGCAGCACTTTAATGCCTATAGCACGACAACAGAATCTTTTCTCCTTATCTATGCAAGAAGGTTAGCTCTCAACGATATTAGTCGAAAAA
>NW_016964521.1:0-972 GCF_001483705.2 Eufriesea mexicana
TCTTGCATAAACATGGAGGAAAAGTTCTATTGGCGAGCTGTAGCCACTGCAATGCTATAGAATGTGAATGGAAAATTCAATTTTATTGACATTTTCGACTAATATGGTGGTGAGAAAACTTTCTTCCATGAAATAGGAGGAGAAATTCGGTTGGCATGCTATAGGCATTGCAATGGTATAGAATCGTCCTGGAAAATTCAACTTTATTGTCATTTTCGACTAATATCGAGGTGAGCTATCTTCCTTGCATAAGTAAGGAGGAGAGATCCTTTTGGAGTACTATAGCAATTGCAATGCCGAAATGCCGTAGAATCTTGCTGGAAAATTCAATTTTATTGACATTTTTTACTAATATCTTGGAGAGTTTGCTTTCTTGCATAAATAAGGAGGAAATAATCTTTTGGCGTGCTATAGCCATTGCAATGCACTGGAATCTGAATGGAAAATTCAATTTTACTGTCATTTTCGACTAATATCGAGGTGAGCAAACTTTCTTGCATAAATAAGTAAGAAAGATCCTCTTGGCGTGCTATAACCATTGCAATGATGTAGAATGTGCCTGGCAGATTCAACTTAATGACATTTTCGACTTACATCTTGGTGTTTTAACTTTCCTGCATAAATAAGGAGGAAAGATTCTATCGGCGTGCTACGGCCGTCGCAACGCTATAGAATCTGGCTGGAAAGCTCAATTTTATTGATAGTTTCGACTAATATCGTGTTGACCTATCTTTCTTGCATAAACATGGAGGAAAAGTTCTATTGGCGAGCTATAGCCACTGCAATGCTATAGAATCTGAATGGAAAATTCAATTTTATTGACGTTTTCGACTAATATGGTGGTGAGCAAACTTTCTTACATAAACATGGAGGAAAAGTTCTATTGGCGAGCTGTAGCCACTGCAATGCTATAGAATCTGAATGGAAAATTCAATTTTATTGACATTTTCGACTAATATGGTGGTGAGCAAA
>NW_016964521.1:1043-1574 GCF_001483705.2 Eufriesea mexicana
ATGTGGTTGGAAAATTCAAATTTATTGACATTTTCGACTAATATCGTGGTGAGCCAACATCCGTGCATAAGTAAGGAGGAAAGATCCTTTTAGCGTGCTATAGGCATTGTAATGCTGCAGAATCGGGCTGGAAAATTCAATTTTATTGACATTATCTACTAATATCGTGGTGAGTTAACTTTTGCATTATTAAGGAGGAAAGATTCTATTGGCATGCTACGTGCTACGGTCGTCGCAATGTTATAGAATCTGGCTGGAAAGTTCAATTCCATTGACATTTTCGACTAACATTGTGGTGAGCAACCTTTCTTGCATAAACAAGGAGGAAAGATCCTCTTGGCGTGCTATAACCATTGCAATGATATAGAATGTGCCTGGCACATTCAATTTAATGACATTTTCGTCTTACATCTTGGTGTGCTAACTTTCTTACATAAATAAGGAGGAAAGATTCTATCGGCGTGCTATGGCCGTCGCTATGCTATAGAATCTGGCCGGAAAGTTCAATTTTATTGACAGTTTCGACCAATA
>NW_016964522.1:0-548 GCF_001483705.2 Eufriesea mexicana
CCAAACAGAATATACTAGGGCACAGTGCAGTGCAGAGAGCCATCGAAAAGCAGTGCATAGCGCGAAAGTCATAGCCTTCCGTACCTAACATAGCCAAACCTAGCATAGGCGAACGTAACACCGCTCAACCTATCTTGCTGCGACAATAACTCCTGGGGACCCCAGGCACAAACGGAGTGTGACAACGCAAAGTAGAGCGCAGAATTCCATATAATAGCATTGTGTAGCACAAAAGTCGAAGCTCTCCTAACCTAACGAAGCGTACCCTTGCATAGGCGTACGTATTCTAACTATGAACCCAACATGCTGCGACCACTATTGCTGCACTCGCGAGAGCGGAGCAGATTATAGTAGAGCAATGTAGAGCGGAGGAACACACCGAAGGGCTGTGTATAGCACAAAATTCTAAGCTACCCTATCTTATCCTAACCGCACGTAACACAAACAAGCGTTATTTATCTCAACCTAACGTGCCGACGCCACTATTGCTGTCCTTCCCAGAGCCAAGCAGAAGATACTAGAACGCTGTAGACCTCTGATATCCACCG
>NW_016964523.1:0-647 GCF_001483705.2 Eufriesea mexicana
CGACCAATATCGTGGTGATCTAGCTTCCTTGCATAAGTGTGGCGGAAAGATCCTTTTGGCGTAATATAGCCATTGCAATGATGTAGAATCTGGCCGGAAAGTTCAATTTTATTGACATTTTCGACTGATATCGTGGTGAGTTATCTTTCTTGCATAAATAAAGAGGAAAGATTCTATTGGCGTGCTGTAGGCATTGCAATGCTGTAGAAGCTGGATGGAAAATTCAATTTTATTGACATTTTCGACTAATACCGTGGTGAGCTAACTTCCTAGCATACGTAAGTAGGAGAAATCCTTTTGGAGTGCTATAGCCACTTCAATGCAGAAGAATCTGTCTGGGAAAATTAATTTTATTGACATTTTTGACTAATATCGTGGTGAGCTAACTTTCTTGCATAAATATGGAGGAAGGATTCTATTGGCGTGGTATACCCGCTGTAATGCTGTAGAATCCGGCTGGAAAATTCAATTCTATTGACATTATCGCCTAATATATTAGTGTGCTGCCCTTCTTGCATAAATACGGGGGAAACATTCTACTGGCGTGCTATAGGCATTGCAATGCTGTAGAAGCTGAATGGAAAATTCAATTTTATTGACATTTTTGACTAATTTCGTGGTGAGCCAACTTCCTTGCACAAGTAAGG
>NW_016964523.1:783-1118 GCF_001483705.2 Eufriesea mexicana
CTTTTGGCGTACTATAGCCATTGCAATGCTGTAGAATCAGGCCGGAAAGTTCAATCTTATTGACATTTTCGACTAATATCGTGGTGAGTTATCTTTCTTGCATAAATATGGAGGAAAGATTCTATTGCGTGCTATATGCATTGCAATGCTATAGAAGCTGGATGGAAAATTCAATTTTATTGGCATTCTCGTCTTATATTATGGTGAGCTGGATTTCTTGCATAAATATGTGGGAAAGATTCTACTGGTGTGCTCTAG
Organism: Eufriesea mexicana; assembly: GCF_001483705.2. Lineage (NCBI taxonomy): Eukaryota > Metazoa > Arthropoda > Insecta > Hymenoptera > Apidae > Eufriesea > Eufriesea mexicana. Next base: position 1,042 of record NW_016964523.1, read on the forward strand.
CCATTACAGTGATTTAGTATGTTCCTGGCAGATTCAATTTTATTGACATTCTCGACTAATATCGTGGTGAGCTATCT
>NW_016964524.1:0-319 GCF_001483705.2 Eufriesea mexicana
ATTTTATTGACATATTTGACTAATATCGCAGTGAGCTAACTTTCTTGCATAAATAAGGCGGAAGGATTCTATTGGCGTGCAATACCCGCAGAAATGCTGCAGAATCCGGCTGCAAATTCATTTTTATTGACATTTTCGTCTAATATTTTGGTTAGTTGCCTTTCCTGCATAAACAAGGAGGAAAGATTATACTGGCAAGCTATAACCATCTCAATGCTTTAGAATCTGGCCGGAAAATTCAATTTTATTGACTTTTCGAATAATATTGTGGTGCGCTACTTCTCTTGCATAAATGAGGAGGAAAGATACTTTTGGTGTG
>NW_016964524.1:455-801 GCF_001483705.2 Eufriesea mexicana
TTACCATTGGAATGCTAAGGAATCTGTTTGGAAAAATAAATTTTATTGACATTTTCGACCAATATGGTGGTGAGCTTACATTCTTCCATATATCAGGAGGAACGATTCTGTTGGCATGCTATAGGCATTGCAATGCTATAGAATCTTGCCTGGAAAATTCAATTTTTTTGACATTTTCGTCTAATATCGTTGTGTGTTAGCTTTCTTGCATAAACAAGGTTGAAAGATTCTATTGACGTGCTATAGGCTTTGCAATGCTATAGAATCTTGCTGGAAAATTCAATTCTATTGATATTTTCGACTAATATCTTGGTGCGCTACCTTCCTTGCTTAAATAAGGAGGAAA
>NW_016964525.1:0-852 GCF_001483705.2 Eufriesea mexicana
CTGGCCTCCCCTGAGCCAGGCGGAGCATATTAGAACACTGCATAGCTTAGAAATCCACCGAATGGCAGTGTATATCACAAAATACAACTCTATCCTGTCATAACCTTTCCAAACGTAATATTAGCGAACGTAACATAAACTATCCTGACATTCAGAGACCACAAGCGCTGGCCAACCTTCAGGCAAGCAGAATACACAAGGGCAAGGCAGTGCGCACAAATACACCGAACAACAGTGCATAGCACGAAGGTCGAAGCTACCCTCGCCGAACTTAGCCTAACCTAACCTACCCAAGCGTAACATACATCGACGCAAGCTGCAGAGACCAATATTCCTAGCATTCTGAGGGCCATGGAGAATATACTAGAGCACAACAGAGCGCAGATGTCCACCGAATGTCAGTGTACAGCACAGTAGTCAAAGCAATTCTGATCAAACATAACCCAACCTAACATAACCAGACGACAACTAACACAACCTATCCCGCCACGAACACTATTGCTGGCCTCCCCAGAGCCAAGCAGAACACATTAGAATGGAGTAGAGCGCAGGAATCAATGAAATCGCAGTGTATGGAGGAAAAGCCAAGGCTACCCAAACGTAACCCGAACCAGCATAACGTAACTAAGCGTAGCATCACTCAACTTAGCGTTCAACGACCACTATTGCTCGCCTCCATAGAACCTAGCGGAGTATAGTAGAGCAATGTGGGGGCGAGAAATACGACCGAATAGCAGTCAATTGTGCAAAAGTTCGCGCTGTTCTGTCCCAACATAGCCATGCTTGTCTTAAGCAAACGTAGCATAACTGAATCTAACGCGCCAAGACCACTATTGCTGGCCTCCCCAGAGC
>NW_016964526.1:0-253 GCF_001483705.2 Eufriesea mexicana
ATTGCTGGCCTCGCCAGGGCCATGCAGAATGAACTAGAGCAAAGTAGAACGCGGGAAGCCTCCAAATAGCATTGTGTAGCGAAAAAGTCAGGGATATCCTGACCGAACCTAACCTACCCTGACATGACAAAACGTAGACTATCTAAACCTACGAGCTAAGTCCACTGTTGCTGGCTTCTGCATCGCAAATCAGAACATATTAGAGGGGCGTCGAGCACACAAGTCCATAGAATGGCAGTGCATAGCGGAAAGG
>NW_016964527.1:0-6353 GCF_001483705.2 Eufriesea mexicana
GCACTCTACAACAGAAAAGTAAAATTTATCCTCTCGAACCTAAACAAACGTAGCATACCCAAATGAAACCTAACAAAACCTAACGTGCCTAGACCAATATTGCTGGCCTACACACCGCCATGCAGAGCATACTGGAGATGAATGGAGGGCAGAATTCAATCGAATGGCAGTGTATAGCAGAAAGGTCAAAGATACCCGAAAGCAACCCATGCTAACATAACCTAACAAAACGAAACCTACCTAAACTTAACGTACCGCGGCCACTATTTCTGGCCACCGCAGAAAATAGCATGGTATATTAGAGCATAGTAGAATGGTGGAAGCAATCGAATATCACTGTACAGCACAAAAGTCATAGCTCGCATGTCCTATCCTAACCAATGGTAACACTACAAGCGCAACCAAACCCAACCGCACGTGCCGCCAGCACTATTGCTGGCCTCACCAGAGCCAAGCAGAACATATTTGAGGAGAGTGGTGCGCAGAAATCCAGGGCATCGTAGTGTACAGCAGAAAAGTCAAAGATAACGAAACATAACCCAAGCTAACATAACATAACATGACACAGCTATGCTCAACGTAACGTGCCCCCACAGCTATTACACGAGTCCCCGGTGCCAATCAGACTGGAGTACAGCTCAGTGGAGGGAAGGAAACAACCGAATATCTCTATAGAGCACGAAAGTCAAAGATATCCTAACCGAACTTAACCTAAGATAATCTAACCGAACGCAACATAACTATTGCAGGCATCCTGAGTGCCGAGCAGAGTGTATTAGTGCAATGTAGAGCGCAGGAATCCACCGAATGCCAGTGTATAGCACAAAAGTCAAAGCTACCCTGTCCCAACAGTACCAAACGTAACATAACCAAACAAAACTTAACTCTACTTAAAGTGTCGTGGCCACTACTGCTGGCCTCCCCATAGCCAAGGAGAAAATACTATAGCACAACGGAGCGCAGAAAACCAACGAATGGCAATGTAAAGAACAAGTGTCGATGCCATCCTTACCAAACGTAACGTAACCTAACCATGCAGAATGTGACCTGACTCAACCAAACGCGATGCGACCACTATCTCTGGCCTTCCCACAGAAAAGCAGAGGAGGGCAGAGCAATGCAGATCGCAGACTAACCTAACCATACGTAACGTAACCAAGCGTTACCTATATCAACCTATCTTGCCGAGACCATTATTGCTGGCATCAGCAGAGTCAAGCAGAACATGCTAGAGCACAGTAGAGCGCAGAAGTTCCCCGGACAACAGTTTATGCCACGAAAGTCAAAGCAATCCATACCTAACACTTACTAACATAACCACAACAAACGTAACCTCACGCAACCTGTCGTGGCAAGACCACTATTGCTGGCCTCACCAGAGCCGAGCTTGGTAGATTGAAGCACAGTAGAGCGCAGAGATCCGCCAAATAGCATTGTATAGCACAAAAGTCAAAGATATCCTAACCTAACCGGACCTAACCTAACCTAACCGAAGGTAGAATAACCAAACCTAGCGTACCGCGACCACTATCGCTGGCTTCCCCAGAGAAAAGCAGAATATGATAGAGTGCAGTAGAGCACACATGTCCTAAGGATATCAGTGTTGTGCGTATAATTCAAAGCTATCCTAGCCTAACCCAACGAAAATTAGCATAACCAAACGTAATCTAACGCGGCCTAAAGTGCCGAGACCACCATTACCGACCTCCCCAGAGACAAGCAGGACATATTAGAGAACAAGAGCGCAGAAATCGACCGAATAACAGTTTGTAACACAAAAGAAGAAGCCATTCCAACCAAACGTAACCTAACCTAACCTAACCGAACGTAACATAACTCAATATACTGAGCCGCGACCGCCATTACCAGCATCCCCAGAAGCGAGTTGAGTATAGTGGAGCAATGTTGAGCGTAGGAATTCCCCCTATAGCAGTGTATAGCACAAGAGTCAAATCTATCCTGTCCTAAAATAACCAAACGTAACATAACCATACGCAACGCAACTCACTCAAACGCGCCGAGGACACTACAGGTGCACTCTGCATGGCCTATCTGAATATAGTAGAGTTCAGAAGAGCGCAGGAGTCCGCCGTATACCAGTGTAGAGCACAAAAGTCAAAGCCACACTAACCAAACTTACGCTCATCTAGCCAATGCAAACGTAACGTAACTCAAGCAAACGTGCCATGAACATTATTGCTCGCATCCCCAGTGCCATGCAGAACATACTAGAGCACAGTAGGGCGCAGAAATCCGCCGAGTATAGGTGATTAGCGCAAAAGATGATGCTACCTCATTCTAACCTAGCCAAACCTAGCATAAGCGAACGTAATCTAACTCAACCTAAAGTGCCGCGGCCACTATTACTGGCCTCCCAACGGTCATGCAGAACGAATTCGACGACAGCAGGGCGCAGGAATCCATAGAATTGCAGAGCATAGCAGGAAAATCTACAGAATACGAACATTAACGGTGCTAACGTAAACTGAACATACGTAACCTATCAAAACCTAGCAGGCCGCGTCCACTATTTACGGCCTCCCCAGGGCAATGCAGATCATATTCGAGCACAGTGGAGCGGGGAAATCCGCCGAGAGCAGTATGTAGCACAAATGTCAATGGTATCTTATCCTAACCTAACCAAGCGTGACACTACCAAATGTAACAAAACTCAACCTAACGTGCCGCCACCACAATTGGAGGCCTCCCGAGGTTCGACCTGATTATAGTAATGCGGAGTAGAGTGCAGAATTCCACCGAAAAAAGTGTATAACTCGAAATACGAAGCTATCCATACCTAACGCAAGCTAACGCGGCATAACCTAACGTAGCCTAATACAAACAAGCGAGCAGAGAAGGCTATTGCTGCCCTCCGCAGAACCAAGCAGGACATACTAGAGCACAGAAGAGCGCAGGAATCCACCGAATAGCAGTGTACAGCACAATAGTTAAAGCTATCATAACCAAACCGATCCTAACCCAACTTAAACTATCATAACCTGACACAACACAAAGTGCCGAGGCCACCGTTTGTGGCCTCCCCAGGGCGAAGCGACAAATATTACAGCACGGTAGGGCGTAGAAATCTACCTAATAGGAGACTATAGCACAGAAGTCAAAGCTAGCCTCTCCCAACCTATCCAACCGTAACGTAACCGAACGTAACATAACTCAAAATGAAATGCCGCGACCACAATTGCTGGCCTCCCAACAGCCATGCAGACCACATTAGCGGAGACTAGAAAGCAGAAATCCATAGAATAACAGTGTATATCAGAAATGACAAAGGTATACAAACCTAACCCAAACAAACCGAAAATATCCGAAAGTAACCTGACACAACATAACATGTAGAGACCACAATTGCTGGCATTTCCAGGGCCAAGCTGAAAATAATGTAGCACTGCAGTACGGAGGAATCCACCTAATAGCAGAATATATCTACAAAGTCAAAGATACCGTCTCCTAACCTAACCAGTCGTGACATAACCAAACTAAGCCCAACTCATCCCAATGTGCCGCGAGCACTATTACAGGCCTCCACAGAGCCATGCAGAGCACATTAGTGGATTGTAGAACGCCGAAGTCCATAGGAGATCAGTGTAAATCAGGAAAGCCGTAGCTACCTAAGCCTATCCCAAACCAACAGGACATATCCAAACAGAGACTAACTCAATCTAACGGTCCGTGACCGCTATTGCTGGACGCCCAGTGCCAAGCAGAGCACATTCGTGGGGAGTAGAGCACAGAAATCCACCGAAGCGCAGCGCACAGCACAAAAGGTAAATACATCCTAATTGAACTTTGCCTAGCCCAACTTGTCCGAGCGTAACCTAACTGAACATAACGTTCCGAGATCACTATTGCTGGCATTCCCAGAGCCAAGCCGAAAGTATTAGAGCACCATAGACCGCAGAAATTTACCTAATAACAGACAATGTTACTAAGGTCAAAGCTATCCGCTCCAAACTCAGCCAAACGTAACACAAACTAACGTAATCATGCACAACCAAACGTGCCGCGAATACCATTGCTGGCCTCCCTGGAGCTAAGCAGGACATACTACAGCACAGTACAGCGCAGAAATCCACCGATGAGTAGTGCACAGCACAAATGTTAAAGATAACCTAACCAGACTTATCTTAACCCTACCTAACGGAACGTAACCTGACCCAACGTAACGTGCCGAGACCACTGTTGCTAGCCTTCCCACAGCAAAGGTGAAAATATTCTGCATAGTAGGGCGCATAAATCAAACTAGTAGCAGAATATAGTACTAAAGTCAGAGCTATCCCCTCCTAACATAACCAATCGTAATATGACCATTCGTAACGTAACTCAACCTAACGTGCCGAGAACACTATTTCTGCCCTCCACGGAGCCACGCAGGACATACTAGACCCCAGCAGTGGGCAGAAATCCAACGAATAGTTGAGTACAGCACAAAAGTTGAAACTACCCTATCTAACCTTAGGCTAACCCAACCTAGCCGAACGTAACCTGACTGAATATAATGTGCCGAGGCCACTGCTACTGGCCGCCTCATGGCCAAGATGAAAATATTAGGGCACTCTATTACGCAGAAATCCACCTACCCTCTGACTATAGCACTAAGATCGAAGCTATCCTCTTCAAACCTAACCAATCGTAAATTCACCTAATGTAATCTAACTAAACCTAACGAGCTGCGACCCTACTGCTGGCCTCTCCAGAGCCAAACAGAACAGGTTAGTTGAGAGTAGAATCCAGGTATCCATAGAACAGCAGTGTATATCAGAAAAGTGAAAGGTACACGAACCTAACCCAAGCCTACGGAAAATAACCGAACGGGACCTGACTCAACATAACGTTCCGCGAACACTATTTCTGGTCTTCCCAGAGCCAAGCTGTAAATACTAGAGCTCTGTAGGGCGCAGAAATCCATTTATTATCGGACTATAGCACTGAAGTCAAAGCTATCCTCTCCCAATCTAATCAATCGTAACATAACTGAACGCAAAATAACTCAACATAATGAGACGCGAAAACCATTTCTGGCCTCCCCAGAGCCAAGCAGAACACGTCACTGGAGGGCAGAGTGCACAAACCCATAGAATAACAGTGTACAACAGAAATGACAAAGGTACACAGGCATAAGCCAAACCAACAGGAAATAATCGTACGTAACCTGACTCAACATAACGTGTCGAGACCACTATTGCTGCCCTTCCCAGAGCCAGGCTGAAAATATATAAAGTCAGAGATAACATTTCCTAGCCTAACCAATCGTAAGATGATCGAACGTACTATAACTCAACCCAATGTGCCGCGAACACTATTGCACGCCTCCACAGAGCCAAGCAGAGCACAGCAGTGTAGCGCAGAACGCAGAAATCCACAGAATCGCAGCAGACATCAGAAAAGTCATAGCTACGCAAGCCTAACCAAGCATACATATCTTTACCAAACGTAGCCTAACTGGACAAAACGTGTCAAGACCGCTATCGCTGCCTTCCTAGAGCCAAGCAGGACATACTGTAGCACAGTATGGCCCAGAAGTTTGCCCAATAGCAGTGTGCAGCACAAAGGTTAATGCTACCATCACAAAACTTGGCCTAACAGAACCTAAGCGAACGAAACCTGACACAACATACCATGCCGAGGCCACTGTTGCTGGCATTGCGAGAGCCAAGCTACAAATATTGGAGCTCTGTAGGACGCAGAACTCAGTCCAATGGCAGACTGTAGCACTAAAGTCATGCTATCCTCTCCTAGCCTAACCAATCTTAACAAACTCAACCTAACCCGCCGCGACCACAACTGCTGGCCTCCTCAGAGGCAAGAAGAACACATTAGTGGAGAGTGGAACGCAGAAACCCATAGAATCGCGGTTGTGTATTAGAAAAGTCAAAGCTACCCAAACCCAACCCACGCTAACTGAACATAGCCAAACCTCGCACAACTAAACCCATCGTGCCGAGACAGATATTGCTGCCCTCCCCAGAGCCAAGCAGAACATATTGCAGCACAGTAGAGCGCAGAAATCCACCGAACAGCCGTGTACAGCACAAAAGTAAAAGCTATACTAGCCAAACCTATCCCAACCCAACCTAACCGTACGTAACCTGACTAAGCATATCGAGCAGACGCCACTATTGCCGGCGTTCCCAGATGCAAGCCGAAAATATTAGAGCACAGTAGGGAGCAGAAATCCACGCAACAGCAGACTACAGCACTAAGTTCATAGCAATCCTCGCCAACCTAAACAATAGTAACATAACCGTTCGTAACGCAGCTCAGCCTAACGGGCCTCGAGCACTATTGCTGGCCTCGCCAGAACCAAGCGGATGACATTAGTGGAGACTAGGTCGCAT
>NW_016964528.1:0-786 GCF_001483705.2 Eufriesea mexicana
ACTGCGATTCCATGGACATCTGCGCCCTACTGACCTCTAGCAAGTTCTGCTCGACTCTGCGGAGTTCAGCAATGGTGGTCTGGATACGTCAGGTTGAGTTATGTTACGTTTGCTTATGTTAAGATTGGTCACGTTAGGATAGGGTAGCTTTGATTCTTGTGATACAGACTGGTCCTCAGTGGGCTTCAGCGATACAGTGTGCCCCAGTATGGTCTGCTTCGCCCTGCGGTGGCCAGCAATAGTTGTCACGGCACGTAAGGATTAGTTATGTTACGTTTGGCTATGTTAGGGTATGTTACGTTGACTCTCGTGCTATACACTGCTGTTCGGAGTATTTCTGCGCTCTACTGTGATCTACAGTATTATGCTTAGCCACGGCAATGCGACCAATACTGGTCTCGACACGTTAGGTTGAGCAATGCTCCATTCGGTTAGTTTAGGTTAGGTTAAGTTCTGCAAGGGTAGCTTCGTCTCTCGCGTTATACACTGATGTTCGATGGATTTCTGCGCTCGAATGCGCTCTACTACTCTCTGCTTGGTCGTGAGGAGGCCAGCAATTTTGGCCAACGCATGTAAAGCTGAGGTCGCAAGCGTTTGGTTAGGTTACGTTAGCTTGGGTTAGTTATGGATACCGACTTTTGTGCTATACACTGCGATCTATGGACTTCCGGGCCCTACTGTCCTGTAGTAGGTTCAGCTCCACTCTGGGGAGGCCAGAAATTATGGTCCGGGTATGTTCATTTGAGTTATGTTAAGTTTGGTCATATTAGGATTGGATACGTTAGG
>NW_016964529.1:0-654 GCF_001483705.2 Eufriesea mexicana
CTTGCCGACGATAGAAGACTGCTCGACTTTTTGTTTGGCGGTCTCTTATATTTTCCTTTATCGGTAGCAACAGGATGATGGTGTATATTTGGGGACTCTGTACTTTGGATGTCCGGGTAAACAGGAAAGAAGGTTTAGTCACAGTCATTGGTAAGTAGGGGACTTTGGGATGTGACAATAGCGTCGCTTGATTGTCGACTAGTGCGAGGAACTGGGATTTGAATAAAAGCCGTTTCTCTAACTTCCCGTCGAAGATGGGTAGGTCTAGTTTGAGCAGTTTCATTCTGCCGTCTGCTGTATCCGTCGTATTCGTGGAGGAAGGGCTTACCGGTTGCTACTCGGATTGAGGGTCGTATTTGCTGTTGCGACTAGGTCGTCGTACAGTTCCTCTATCGTTTCCCGTTAGATAGATTGACTTTCGTCGCTCAGTTCGATGGCGACGTGGATGTTTTGGAAGTGGGCGAATCCTCGTTCCATTCGTTTTAGTTTCGCCTTCAGTTTTGCGGGCTCTGGGTTCGTGTGGTATTTGGCTAAATAATTACCGAACTGTGTCAGTTGCTCCTTGAATATGGCTCGTTGCTTAGTGAGTATCCTTAAATCTTCTTCGTTTGTGGTTACCATTGTTCGCTTGCTGGTATTAGCTGGATTGCACAC
>NW_016964530.1:0-631 GCF_001483705.2 Eufriesea mexicana
ATACGTGACCTATCCCAGGCGAACGTGCCACGACTGCTGATCCCGGCCTGCACAGATTCAAGTGGACGCTTGTAGAGCAATGTCGGGCACAGATATCAGGCTAATGGCAGTCTGAAACGAAAAAGACGAAGCGACCCTATCCGAACAAATCCCAAACGAGCAAATCTAACCGTACCCTATCAAAACCTAGCGTGCCGAGACCACACTTTCTGGCCTTCCGAGAGCCAAGCAGAATATACTAGGGCACAGTTGAGCGCAGTGATCCACCTCATTGCTGCGTGCGGCACAAAAGTCACAGCAATCCAAACATAACACAAGCTATCGCAACCTAACGTGACGAGAGCACAACTACTGGCTTTCCCAGTGTCGAGCCGAGAGCAGCAGAGCAATGTAGAGCGTAAAAATCCTCCGACTAGCGGTGCATAGTACGAATGTCAAAGGTACCCTATCCTAACCTAACCAACCGTAACATAAGCATACGCAACGTAACAGAACCTGACGTGCCCCGAAAGCCATTGCAGGCCTCACGAGAGCTAAGCAACTTACAGCAGAGCAATGTAGGACGCTAGAATATTCCGAATAGCAGTGTATTGCAAAAAAGTACGGGATATCCTAACATAATCTGACCTAA
>NW_016964531.1:0-720 GCF_001483705.2 Eufriesea mexicana
CCGCGGCCGTTATTGCTCGCCCCCCGGAGTCGAGCAGAACATATTAGAAGAGAGTAGATCGCAGAAACGCATAGAATCGCAGTGTATAGTGCAAAAGTCATTGCTTTCCAAACCGCAGCCAAGTAAGTATTATCTAACCAAGCGAAGCATAACACAACATAACGCCACAGTACCGCTGCCTCCGGCCTCCCCTGAGCCAAGCAGAGTATAGTAGAGCGCATTAGGTCACAGAAATCCACCGAATAGCGGTGTATGGCACGGAATCCAGAGCTACTCTAACCAAACATAACCAAACCAATCCGAACGTAACCTAACGCATCCTAACGTGTCGCGAACACTATTACTCGCCACCCCTGATTCGAGCAGAGAATAGTAGAGCAACGCAGGGCGCAGAAATACGCCGTATACTGTGCACAGCGCAAACATTATGGAAACGATATTCAAGCCTTCCTAATCCTACCAAACGAACCGAAATCCAACACCACCTATCGTGCCAAGACCACCAATACTGGCCACTCCAGAGCCAAACAGAATTAACCAGACCACAGTAGAGCGCGGAAGTCCACCGCATTGCAGTGAATGGCTCAAAAGTCGAACGAATCCTGACCAAACAATGCCTAACCTAACCCATCCAAACGTAGTGTAACTGAACATAACATGACGAGACAAATATTGCTGCCCTCCCAGTGCCAAGCGGAGCGTGTCAAAGCACATTAGAGA
>NW_016964531.1:817-1021 GCF_001483705.2 Eufriesea mexicana
CCCCCCCCCAGAGCCAATCAGAAGATATTAGAACGCAGTAGAGCGCAGAAATCGGAGGATAGCAGTTTATTGCACAGATGACTGTACTATCCCATCATAAGCTCACCAAACGAAACATAACCAAACGTGGCATATCTCAAACTAAAGTGCCGAGAACCCCTACTGCGGGCCTCCCGAGAGCCACGCAGAACATACTGGCGGACA
>NW_016964532.1:0-744 GCF_001483705.2 Eufriesea mexicana
GTACAATGGCTTAACACAACCTGCCGATACTGCTGTTGTTGGCCTCCCCAGAGCAAAGCGGAGTATACTAAAGGAATACATGTCGCAGGAATCCACCGAAAATCAGTGTATGGCACAAAAGTGAAAGCTACCCTAACGAAACCAAGCCACACTCAACCTAACCAAACGTAGCATAACCGAACGTAACGTGCCGAAACCACTAACGTCGGCCTACCCAGAGCCACCGGTAGAATTTACTAGAGGACGGCAGGGCTCTGAAATCCTCCGAACAGAAGTGTATAGCACAAAAGTCGATGATATCCTAATCCAAGCTAACGTATCCTAACCAGCCCAAACGTAGCGTAACTCAATAGAACGTGTCGAGGCTATTTTTGCTGGCCTGTCCAGAGCCAATCGAAGCATACTAGAGGATGATAGAGAGCAGAAATGCACCGAATTGCCGGGAAAAGCGTATTAGTCAAGGTAGCATGCCCTAACCTGGCCAAACCAAACGTGACATAACCAAACGCAACCAAATCGAACCTAACGTGCCTAGACCGATGTTGCCGGTCTCCTCATCGCCAAGCAGTACTTATTACAGGAGAGTAAAGCGCAGAAGCCAACATAATGGCAGTGTAAGTCAGAAAAGAATAAGATGTCGTGACACGGCAAAGGCTAACTTACCCTAGCCAAACATAACACACGGCAAGCTAACGTGCCGAGACCACTATTGCCGTCCTCCGCAGAAACAAGCAGAGCACATTG
>NW_016964533.1:0-528 GCF_001483705.2 Eufriesea mexicana
TGTTAGGTTTCGTCGTGTTCGGTTAGGATAGTTTTGAATTTTGTGCAGCACACAGCTATCCTGAGGATCTCTGCTCTCCCCTATGCTCTACAATGTTCTGCATGTTTTTGTGGACGTCATAAATAGTGGTCGGGGCACGTTGGGTTGAGTTGCGTTACGTTCGCTTGTGTTACGTAAGGATAGATTTGGCTCGTTTAGCTTTGTGTTTTGCACTACACGCTGCTGTTCGGACGATGTCTGCGCTCTGCATTGCTCTAGCATTTTCTGCTTCGCTCTCTGAAGGCCAGAAACGACGGTATTAGGTCGTGTTAGGTTATGTTTCGTTATGTTAGGCTAGTTAGGGTTTCGTTAGGATATCTTTAACTTTTCTGCAATACACTGCTCTTCTATGGGTCTCTGCGCTCCCCTCTCCTGTAATATGCCCTGCTTGGCACCGATGAGGCCAGAAATACTGGTCGCGGTACTTTGGGTTTAGTTAGGTATACTTTTGGCTAGGTTCGGTCGTGTTTTGAAAGTGAGGATAGCTTT
>NW_016964534.1:0-1364 GCF_001483705.2 Eufriesea mexicana
TGCTATAGAATCTGCCTGGAAAATTCAATTTTATTGACATTATCGACTACTATCGTGGCGACCATACTTTCTTGCATATATACGGAGGAAATATTCTACTGGCGTGCTATAGCCATTGCTGTGCTATAGAATCTGGCTGGAAGATACATTTTTACTGACTTTTTAGACTGCTATCGTGGTGAAATCGCCGTATTGCATAAATAAGGATGAAATATTCTATTGACGCGCAATGGCCATAATAATGCTAGAGAATCTGGATGGAAAATTTAATTTTATTGAAATTTTCGACTAATATCGTGGTGACCTAATTTCTTGCATATGTAAGGAGGGAAGATTCTACTGGCGTGCTATAGCCATTGCAATGCTCTAGAATCTGTATGGAAAACTCAATTTTATTGACATTTTCGACTAATATCGTGGTGAGCTTACGCTCTTGCATAAATAAGGAGGATAGATTCTATTGGCAAGATATAGCCACAACAATTCCATAGAATCTGCCTGGAAAATTCGATTTTATTAACATCTTCGTCTAACATCGAGGCGAGCAAACCCACTTGCATAAATAGGGATGAAATATTCAATTGGCGTGCTATAGCCTTGGCTATCCTATAGAATAGGGCTGGAAAATGCAATTTTCTGACATTTTCGACTAATATCGTGGTGACCTAGCTTTCTTGGGTATATAAGGCGGAAGGATTCAAGTGGCGTGCTGTAGCTATTGCAATGCCATAGAATCTGGATGGAAAATTCAATTTTATTGACATTTTCTACTATCATAGCTGTCAGCTAACCTTCTTGTATAAATATGGACGAAACATACTATTGACGTGCTACAGCCATAGCAAAGGTGTAGAATCTGGCTGGAAAACACGATTCTATGGATATTTTCGACTAATATCGTGGTGAGCTACCTTTCCTGCATTAATAATGGGAAAAGATTCTAGCGGCGTTCTGTAGTCATTGCAATGCTATATAATGCTATATAATCTGGCTCGAAAATACATTTTTATTGACATTTTCGAATCATATCGTGGTGAAATAACTGTATAGCATAAATAAGGATGAAACATACTATTGGCGCGATATGGCCATTGCAATGCTATAGAATCTGCCTGGAAAATTCAATTTTATTGACACTATCGACTACTATCGTGGCGACCTTACCTTCTTGCATATATAAGGAGGAAATATTCTACTGGCGTGCTATAGCCATTGCTGTGCTATAGAATCTGGCTGGAAGATACATTTTTACTGACTTTTTAGACTACTATCGTGGCGAGATCGCCGTGTTGCATAAATAAGTATGAAATATTCTATTGGCGCGCTATGGCCATAATAATGCTAGAGAATCTGGATGGAAAATT
>NW_016964535.1:0-1289 GCF_001483705.2 Eufriesea mexicana
TTCTCATTCCCTAAATACACCACCCCAGAGTCCAAACATGAATCCTATCGAACATGTCTGGAATGAATTGGAAAAAAGGATTAGAAAACATCGTATAACATGCAAAACAGACTCGAAGAATATTCTTTTACAAGAATGGAATAAAATCGAGCCGGATTTTACAAAAAAGTTAGTTGATTCAATGCCCAGACGATTAAAGGAAATCCTTAAAAGGAAAGGAGGGTAAACTAAATATTAATATTTAATTCCAAATCATTTTTAAAGGTTTTTATTCGAGTGTGCCAATACTTTTGTCCACCCATAAAATGTTCGGTAAATACATTTTTGTTATTGTTTCGTGAATCAATGTATTTATTTTATTGCTTCTACTATGTAATAAGACTAGAATAGATAATAAAAGAATATGTCAAAAAGTTTTTCCTTCAAATCAATTTGTTTAGTAGTTATAAGAACTTGTACGACAACAACCATGCTGTGCCAATACTTTTGTCCAGCACTGTATGTGATATCAGCTGAAAAATATTCTGTGCCGCAATTTGGGCGCATCAGCTCCAGTGCGGCGCTGTAATTCGCATTTCTTGCCATAGGGCGGCGCGTAAAGCGCCGCCGGATATGAGCCGCCGGTGGCATATATACGCCGGCGTGAACGCATTACAACGGTTAACATACTCTTCATTTTCGTTGAAATTCTATTCGTTCACCTTGGGTTAACGGATTTCATATTAAACGCATCGACATCCTGTTGCTCTCCTCCCACGGTCGTAGCGTTCCGCTTTTATTACGATGAAATAGCGACCCTGTAAATAATAACCATGAACTCGTGACAAGGAAGCCATCTCCGGCCAAAGGACATAAAACATGTCCACGATCGACTAAAAGCTGTAAGAGTTACAAAAGGACTTCCAACAAAATATTAATATTAAATAAAAATAATATAAGGCACCTGTATTTATTTAGAAATTTTCTACTGTCCGAGTTTTATTTTTGTTAGTGGTGGATGAAATATCAAACGATAAGTGTGGATTTGGTTTTATTAGTGTGAATGCAAGTGTGTGAGGTCGAGTAATGGCACGAATGTACTGTAGATACGTATGTATGTTTTTGGAACTGCGAGTGGAAGATCTAGAATGCGTGGTGCTGTGCAGTTGCTATAGATCAGAGTTAATGTGATACGAGGAGTTTCAGTTTGTTAAAATAAGCATGAGAGTGAACAGTTAGTAAATAAGACGTGTGTATATTATAATTTTATAATAAATATATAGTTGTTATACTACAAACTCACAATAAAA
>NW_016964536.1:0-238 GCF_001483705.2 Eufriesea mexicana
CGGCTAGTCACGTTTAGTTATTCTACGTTTCGATAGGTTATTTTGGTCTGGGTTAGGATTGGGTAGGTTTGACTGTTCTGCTGTACACTGCAGTCCTATTGATTTCTTCGCTCTATTATGCTCTGCGTGAATCCGCGGATGTCAGCAATGCTGGTCGCGTCACGTCATGTTGAGATAGGTCACGTTAGGCTATGTTGCGGTAGGTTAGTTTAGGAGCGGACAGCTTCTACTTTTGTGC
>NW_016964537.1:0-1184 GCF_001483705.2 Eufriesea mexicana
AAAGTCCAATTTTATTGACACTTTCGCCTAGTATTGTGGTGAGCAGACCTTTCTACGTAAATAGGGAGGAAAGAATCGATTGCTTTGCTATATCCATTGCATTGCAACAAAATCTGTCAGAAAAGTTCAATTCTATTGACATTTTCCACAAATATTGAGCTGAGCAGGCTTTTCTGTGTA
Source organism: Eufriesea mexicana (assembly GCF_001483705.2). Taxonomy (NCBI): domain Eukaryota; kingdom Metazoa; phylum Arthropoda; class Insecta; order Hymenoptera; family Apidae; genus Eufriesea; species Eufriesea mexicana. The sequence goes on from NW_016964537.1 coordinate 181, forward strand.
TATAACGTGGTAAGATACTATTGGTTTGCTATAGCCATTGCATTGCAGCAGACTCTGACTGAAAAGATAAATTTTATTGACATTCTCGTTTAATATCGCGGTGTGCAAACGAATCTGAATAAATACGAAGGAAAGATTCCATTGGTTTGTTGTAGCCCTTGCATTGCAGTAGTCTCTGACCGGAAAGCTCATTATCGACAGGTGCTTAAACTTCTCAGCATAATTAAGGAGGAAGTATTGTATTGGTTTGCTATAGCCATAGCATTGCAATAGAATCTGAGTGAAAAGTTCAATTTTATTGTCAGTTTCGACAAATATCTTGGTGAGGAAGTTTTCTGCACAAATAAGGGAGAAAGATTCCATGGGTTTGCTGTAGACACTGCATTGCATTAGATACTGCCCGCAACACTCAATCTTATGGACATTTTCGACCAATATCGTTGTGAGCAACCTTTTCTACATAAATAAGGGGGAAATATTCTATTTGTTTGCTAGTGCCGTTGCATTGCAATAAAGTATAACGGAAAAGATCAATTTTAACAACAATTTTGACTAATATCGCTATGAGGAAGTTTTTCTTCACAAATAAGGAGGAATGATACTATCGGTTTGCTATCGCCATTGCATTGCAATAGAATCTGACTGAAAAGTTCAATTTTATTGACCTTCTAGACTAACATCGCGGTGAGCAAACTTATCAGAATGAAAACGAAGGAAAGATTCCATTGGTTTGCTGCAGCCATCGCATTACAACAGAATCTGTCTGAAGAGCTCAATTTTATTGACAATCTCGACTAATATCGCGATCAGCGAGCTTTTCTGAATAAATACGAAAGAAAGATACCATTGGTTTGCTGTAGCTATTGCATTGCAAAACCTACATAAATAAGGGGGAAATATTCTATTTGTTTGCTGGTGCCGTTGCATTGCAATAAAGTATTACGGAAAAGATCAATTTTAACAACAATTTTGACTAATATCGCTATGAGGAAGTTTTTCTTCAC
>NW_016964538.1:0-371 GCF_001483705.2 Eufriesea mexicana
TCGAAAGTGTCAATAAAATAGAATTCTCCAGCCCGATTCTATAGCATTGCAATGGCTGTAGCACGCCAATAGATTCTCTCCTCCATATTTATGCAAGAAACTTATCTCACCACGATATCAGTCGGAAATGTCAATAAAATTGAATTTTCCAGCCGGATTCTAAAGCTCTGCAATGGCTATATCACGCCAATAGAATCATTACTCCTTATTTATGCAAGAAAATTAGGTCACCACGATATTAGTCGAAAATATCAATAGAATTTATTTATTCAAGGCAGATTCTATAGCATTGCAATGGCTATAGCACTCCAATGGAATCTTTCCTCCTTATTTATGACAGAAAGATAGCTCGCTACGATATTAGTCGAAAA
>NW_016964539.1:0-571 GCF_001483705.2 Eufriesea mexicana
ACAAATATCGTGGCCACCCCTCCAAACCCAAAGCAACCAAACTCAACCAAACGAAATATAACGGAACCGAACGTGCCGCGACTGCGATTGCTGGCCTCCCGGGAGTCGCTCTGGGTGTAGTAGAGCAATGTAGAGCGCAGTAATCCGCCCAAGAGCAGTGTATAGCACAAAAGTGAAAGTTATCCAATCCTAACCTAACCAAACGTAACATACCCAAACGTAACCTTCCACAACATAACGCGCCTAGACCAATATCTATGACCTACCCATCGTCAAGCAGAACATATTGGAGGAGAATAGAGCGCAGAAGTCAATAGAATAGCAGTGTATATCAGAAAAGTCAAAGCTGTGCAGATCTAACCCATGATGCCATAACCTAACCAAACGCAACCTAACGTGCCGATGCCACCATGTCTGCCCATCCCAGTGGAAATCAGGGCATATTAGGGCACAATAGAGCCGAAAAATCCACCGAATATCAAGAAAGTCATAGCCATCCTGTCCCAAACTTATGAATCGTAACGTTACCAAACGTAACCGAACAGAACCTAATGTGCCGCCACCACCATTG
>NW_016964540.1:0-2366 GCF_001483705.2 Eufriesea mexicana
ACCACAACCAAACTTAGCCTAACCTGAACTAACCAAACGTGACCTAATTCAACCTAACGTGCATCGAACTCTATTGCTCGCCTCCCCAGAGTCGAGCGGAGTATAGTGGAGAAACGCAAAGCGCGGACATCCTCCGAATAGCAGTGCATAGCACAAGAATCAAGGAAACCCTAACCAAGCCTTTCTATTCTAACCCAACGATACGTAGCATAGCTTAGGCTGACGTGCCTGAAGTACTATTACTAGCCACCCCAGAGTCAAGCAGAGCACATTAGAGCGCAGCAGAGCGCAGAGGTACACCGAATAGCAGTGTGCATCACTAACGTCGAAGCCGACCTAGCCAATCTTGACCTACCATAACCAAACCAAACGTAACCTAACTAACACGAACATGCCGCGACCACTATTTCTGGCAATCCCAGAGCGAAGCAGAGCACATTAGAGCACAGTGGTAAGCAGAAATCGACCGTATAGCAGTGTGCAAGACATAAGTCAAAGCTATCCTCTCCTAACCTGACCAAACATAGCCTAACCATAAGCAGCCTATCACAACATAACTTGCGGTGTCTACAACAACGTCTTCACAGAGTCTAGCAGAGCATATTAGAGGACAGCAGAGGGGAGAAATCCGTAGAATCGCTGTGTACAACCTAAAAGTGATAGCTATCCATTCCCTGCCTAAGTTAACGTAACCTAACCGTACGTATCCTAATTCAACGTAACTTTCCGCGACAACTTTGGCTGGCCCGCCAGGGCCAGGCAGAATGTAGTTGTGCCCTGTGGAGCGTAGAAGCGAAACCAATAGGAGTGGATTGCACCAAAGTCAAATAGAACCTGACCGAGCTTAGCCTAACCTAACCTAATCAAGCGACACATGTGCCGCGACCACTATTGCTGAACTCCCCAGGTCCAAGCAGGAAATATTGGAACCCAGTAGAGCGCAGAAACGCGCGTACAGTAGTGTAGAGCACAAAGAACTAATCTATCCTACCCTAACCTTACCAGACGAAACATAACCAAACGTAGCATAACTCACACTAACGTGTCGAGACCACTCTCGCAGGCCTCCCCTGCACCAAGCAGAATATACTACAGCACAGCGGAGCGCAGAAGTACGCCGCAACTCAGGGCAAAGCACAAAAGTGAAAAATGCCCCAACTTAACCTGATCTAACCTAACCTGCACAAACGTAGCGTAACTCAAGCTAGCGTGCCGAGGTCACTATCGCTAGCCACACAGGAGACATGCAGAAATTATTGGAACACAGTAGGGCGCAGACATCAGCCGACAGCAGTGCGTAGAACAAAAGACATGGTAGCGCCTACTAACCTAGCCAAACGTAACATACCCAAACGTAACCCAACCCTACTTAGCATGTCGCGACCACTATTGCTGGGCCCCACAGATGCAAGCAGAACGCACCAGTGCAATGCGGTCCGCAGAAGTCCACCGCATTGCAGTGAATAACACAAAAGGCGTAGATAACCTAACCTAACCAAACCTAGCCTAACCAAACAAAAAGTATCATAGCTCAAAAATCAGGTGGAGCACCAATGCTCCTGGCCACCCCGTAGCAATGCAGAATGTAGTAAAGCACAGAAAATCATGGAAATCCACCGGAAAACAGTGCACAACACGAAAGACAAAGCTAACCATACCAAATATTGCCTAACTTGACGTAAGCAATCGTAAAGTAACTCAACCCAACGCGCCACGGCCACCATAGAATCCCAGAGAAAATCACTATGTTTTAGAGCACAGTGGATCACTGAAATCCGCCAGAAAGCAGTGCAAAGCACGAGAATCAAAGTAGCATATCCTAACCTAGACAAACGTGGCATACCCAAACTCAGCCTAGCTCAACCCGACATGACGAGACCACTGCTGCTGGCTTTCACAGAGACGAGCAGAATGTATTTGTACAGAGTAGAGCGCAGGAATCCACCGCAAAGCAGTCTATACCACAGAAGTCGAAGATATCCAAAACTAACCTGACCTAACTTAACCTAAAATAACGTAGCATACGTGTCAGGACCACTATTGCTGGTCACCCCAGAGGCAAGCAGGGTATAGTTGGGCAGACTGAAGCTCAGACGTCCACCTATTAGGAGTGCATAGCACAAAATTCAACGCTATATTCTCCCAACATATCCAAACTTAAAATAACCAAACGTAAGAGATCTCCAACTAACGTACCACGGACACTATTACTGGCCGGCCCAGGGCCAAGAAGAAAATAGTAAGGTACAGCGGAGAGCAGAAATCCTACGCATTACAGTGTATAGCCCAATAGTCAAACACCGTGACATAACTTTCCCTAAACAAGCACATCCGAACGTAGTGTAACACAGCACAATGTGACGAGA
>NW_016964541.1:0-286 GCF_001483705.2 Eufriesea mexicana
TACATAAATAAGGAGGAAGGATTCTATTGGCGTGCTATAGCCATTGCAATGATATATAACCTGGCTGGAAATTTCAGTTTCAATGAAATTTTCGGACAATATCGTGTTAAGCTGACCTCCTTGCATATATAAGGAGGAAAGATTCTATTGGCGTGCTATAGTAATTGCAGTGCTATAGAATCAGTCTGGTAAATACAATTTTATTGACATTCTCGCATAATATCGTGTTGAGCCAACTTCCTTGCATAAATAAGGAGGAAATATTCTATTGGCGTGCTATAGCCGT
>NW_016964542.1:0-265 GCF_001483705.2 Eufriesea mexicana
ACGTAGTCTATCGCAAAGAAAGTTGCCGCGACTGCTATTGATGACATCCGCGGAGCCAAGCAACTCATATTGGAGCGTACTACATGGCAGAAATCCACCGAAAGGCAGTGCATATCGCAAAAGGGAGGCCTGTCCTATCCTAAGATTACCAAACGTAATATAAACATACGTAACATATATGAACCTAACGCGCCGAGGCCAATGTTGCGGGCCTCCCGTGGGGCAGGCAGAATATACTAGAGCACCGCAGAGCGCTGGAATCAAA
>NW_016964543.1:0-499 GCF_001483705.2 Eufriesea mexicana
CAATCCATCCATACATACATACATATATACATCCATTCATTCATACATCCATACAACCATCCACCCACCCATGTATCCCTTGGTCCACCCATCCATCCATCCACACTTCCTTCCATCCACCCAATCATTCACCCACCCACACAACCATACGTCCACATATCCACGCACCCATACATATATCCAACCAATCATACATCCATCCATATATATACATAAATCCATACATAAATACATCCACCCAAACATCCACTCATCCATCCTTACATCCATCCAATCACTCATCCATCCATAAATGCGTCCATCCATATATACGTCCATCCATGCATCCACCCATCAATACATCCATCCATACATCTATACATGCATCCATGAAGTTCATCCACACATATATCCAGCCATACATACATCCATACATCCGCCCATCCATATATCCATGAATCCATCAATCCGTACTTCCATCCATCGATACATCCATACAACCATACATCCATACATCCAT
>NW_016964544.1:0-704 GCF_001483705.2 Eufriesea mexicana
TAGAGCACTATAGAGCGCGGAAATCCTACGAATAGTGGAGTATAGCATAAAAGTCACAGCCATTCTCACAAAACATTACATAGCGAAACATAGCCAAGCGTAACTTAACCCACACAAACGTGCCACGACCACTATCACTGGCCTTTCCATAGGCAAGCAGAGGATAGCAGAGCAATGCAGACCGCAGGTATCGGCCGAACAGCAGTGAATAGCACAAAAGTAAAAGTTATCCTAACCAAAACTATCCTAACGTGGCCTAACCAATCGAAGCGTAACTTAACCTATCGTGACGCGACCGCTTTTACTGTCATCTCCAGAGACAATCTGTGTGTGATAGCGCAGAAGTCCATAGAATATCATCACAGAAGTCAAAGCGATCCTAACCAAACGAAACGTACCCTATTTAAACCAAACGTATTCTGAATCAACATAACGTGCGGCGAGCGCAATTGTTGGCCTGCCGATAGTCGAGCAGAGTATAGTAGTGCAATGTAGAACGCAGGAATACAACGAAGTGCAGTGCGTAACACAAAAGTCTAAGCGATCCTCTCATAGCCTAACCAAGCGTAACGTAACCAAGCGCAACATATCTTAGTCTAAGGTTCCGAGAACACTATTACTACCCTCCTCAGAGCCAAGCTGAACATATTAGAGGAGAATAGGGAGCAGAACCCCACAGAATCGCAGTGCATACTGTAACAGTC
>NW_016964545.1:0-526 GCF_001483705.2 Eufriesea mexicana
TTCCAGCCAGATTCTAAAACATTGCAATGGCTATTGTACGGCAATAGAATCTTTCCTCCTTATATATGAAAGAAAGTTAGCTGACCACATTATTCGAAAATGTCAGTAAACGTGAATTTTCCAGCGAGATCCTATAGCAATGCAATGGCTATAGCACGCCAATGGAATCTTTCCTCCTTATTTATGCAAGAGAGTTGGCTCACCACGATATATGTCGAAAATATCACTAAAGTTGTATTTCCCAGGCTGAATAATAGCACCGCAATGGATATAGCACGCCAATAGAATCTTTCCTCCTTATTTATGAAAGAAAGTTAGCTCACCACGATATTAGTCGAAAATGTCAGTAAAACTGAATTTTCCAGCGAGATCCTATAGCATTGCAATGGCCATAGCACGCCAATAGTGTCCCTCCTCCTTATCTAAGCAAGAAAGCTAGCTCATCACGATATTAGTCGAAAGCGTCATTAAAATTGAATTTTCCAGCCAGATTCTATAGCATTGCAATGGCTATAGTACGCCAGAA
>NW_016964546.1:0-401 GCF_001483705.2 Eufriesea mexicana
ACTGTATTTTGCTTGGCTCTGTGGAGTCCGACAGCTGTGGTTGCGGCAGGCTATGTTGAGCTATGCTACGTTAGGATATGTTAGGTGGGGGCTGGTTATGCTAGCATATCTACGGTTTTTGTGCTATTCACTGCAATGCAACGGATTTCTGCGCTATACTGTGCTCTGGCACATTCTTCTTGTCCCTGTGGCGGCGAGCAATGGTGCTTTCGTCAAGTTAGGTTGAGTTATGTTACGTTTGTCCTATCACGTTTGGCTAGGTTGGGATATGCTACATTGACTTTTGCGCTTTACACTGCTATTCTGTGGATTACTGCGCTCTGCTGCACTCTACTATACTCTTTAGTGCTCTGCGCAGGCCATTAATGGTGGTCTCGGCGCGGTAGGTTGAGCTATGCTAC
>NW_016964547.1:0-536 GCF_001483705.2 Eufriesea mexicana
TGGGGAGGCGAGCATTAGTGGTCGCGGCACGTTAAGTCGAATTATGTTACGATTGGTTAGGCTTGGATTGGCTACGTTTGGTCAGTATAGCTTCCACTTTCCAGCTGTACGGTGATATTCGGTGTATTTTTGCGGCCTATTGTGCACTACTACATTCTGCTTGGCTCTGGGGTGGCCACCTGCAGTGGTCGCGGAACGTTGCATTGAGATATGCTGCGCTCGATTAGGTTAGGTTGGGTCTTGTTAGGTTAGGATATCTTCGACTTTTGTGCTATTCTCTGCAAAGCGGTTGATTTCTGTGCTCTACTGTGCTCTGGTAGATTCTGCTTGCCTCTGTGGAGGCCAGCAATAGAGGCCTGGTCATGCCAGATTGAATTATGCTTCGTTTGGGTTTGTTGCGTTTTACTAGGTTACGATAGGCTACCTTGACCTCTCTCCTAAATATTTGGCAGATTTCTGCGCTCTAGTGTGCTCTAATACGTTCTGCATGACTCTGCGGAGACCAGCAATAGTGGTCTCGTCATGTCAGGTTGGTT
>NW_016964548.1:0-674 GCF_001483705.2 Eufriesea mexicana
AATAAGGATATTACATTTTGAAAAATAATTTATACTTCGACGATTAAAGTATTGTACATTTAGATATATAGGAATTTAAATTTTATCAATGAAATTTTAAATATTAGAAATTTGGGATTGATTGCTGAGTATATTTTTCGATTAAATTGTGAATAATTTTTAATATCAATAAGGATATTACATTTTGAAAAATAATTTATATTTCGACGATTAAAAATTAAAGTATTGTACATTTAGTTATATACGAATTTAAATTCTATCAATGAAATTTCAAATATTAGAAATTTGGGATTGATTGCTGAGTATATTTTTCGATTAAATTGTGAATAATTTTTAATATCAATAAGGATATTACATTTTGAAAAATAATTTATATTTCGACGATTAAAGTATTGTACATTTAGTTATATAGGAATTTAAATTCTATCAATGAAATTTCAAATATTAAGATTTGGGTTTGATTGCTGACCATATTTTTCGATTAAATTGTGAATAATTTTTAATATCAATAAGGATATTACATTTTGAAAAGTAATTTATATTTCGACGATTAATATATTGGATATTTAGTCACATATGAATTTAAATTCTATCAATGAAATTTCAGATGTTAAAATTTGGGATTGATTGCTGAGTATATTTTTCGATTAAATTGTGAATAATTTTTAATATCA
>NW_016964549.1:0-354 GCF_001483705.2 Eufriesea mexicana
GTGGTCTTGAATGCTCTGCTTTGCTGTGGGTAGGCAGGGATAGCGCTGGCTGCTCATTAGCTTGAATTATGCCACGTATGGAAAAGTTATGTTTGTCTGGATCAGATTTGAGTAGCATTGACTCTTATGCTGTACCATGCGACATATGTATTTCGGCGCTCTCCCCTACTCTAACATGTTCTGCTTGGCTCTGCGGATACCAGCAGTAATGGTCACCGCATATTACGTTAAGTTTTGCTACGTGAGGTTTGGTTACGTCTGCTTGGGTTAGGCTTGGATATCTATGACTTTCCTTGTGTACACTGTCATTCTATGGATTTCTGCGTCATACGCTCCCGTAATATGCTCTGCATG
>NW_016964549.1:406-617 GCF_001483705.2 Eufriesea mexicana
GTCAGCTTACGCTTGGATAGGCTAGGTTGTGTAGGGTCTTGTTGATGTAGGTGTGACTTTTGAGCTACACACTGCTATCCTCTGCACTTCTGCGCTCTACTGTGGGCTATCACACCCTTCTTCTCTCCGGGACGCCAGGAATGTTGCACTAGGCATGTTTGGCTGAGTTATGATGCGTTTGGTTATGTTCCATTTGGTTAGGTTAGGATTG
>NW_016964550.1:0-4734 GCF_001483705.2 Eufriesea mexicana
CAAACAAACACTATTCTGACCCAAACGAACCTAACCTAGCCAAACGTAACATTTCTCAACCCGACGTGCCGAGACCACCATTGTCGGCCCCCAAGAGCAGAGCTGAACCAATTGGGGCGTAGTAGAGTGCAGAAATCCGCCGAATAGCAGTTTACATCACAAAAGTCGGAGCTAGCATCCCATAGCGAAATCAATCGAAGCGCAACCAGATGTAACATAACTGAGCCTAATGTAACGCGATCACTATTGTTGGCCTCCCAGAGCCAAGCAGAAAATTTTAGAGGAGAGTAGAGAGCAGAAGTACATAGAACCTCACAGTACAGCAGAAAAGTCAAAGCTACCCAAGCCTAACCCAGACGAGTATAGCCTAGCCAAACGGAGCATAACTCAACATAAGGAGCCGCGACCACTATTTCTGGATACCCCAGGGCCAAGCAGAGTACGTTCCAGCGCAGTAGAGCGGAGAAACCTCCGTACAGCAGTGTATTCCACGAAGGACAAAGCTATACAAACCTAACACAAACAAACATGTCATAACCTAACGAAGCCTAACGCAACCAAACCTGCTGTGGCCGCTATTAATGGCCACCTCAGGGCCGAGCGGAGCACAGTAGAGCAATGCTGAGCGTATCAATCCACGGAAGAGCAGTGTATAGCACAAAAGTCAAAGATATGCTGACCAAACCTAACCTAACCTAACCTAACCAAATGTAACATGACAAAGCATAACGTGCCGAGAGAACTGTTCCTGGCGTCCGTTGTGGCAATCATAGTACGGTAGAGCACAGTAGACGCAGAAGCCCATAGGACCGCTGTACTGAGCACAAGGGTCTGAGCTATACTAACTTAACCCAGAATAACCTAAGACAGCCAAACATGATATAACTCAAACTAACTTGCCGCGACCAGTATTGCTCGCCTCTGGAGAGCCGAGCAGAGCACAGTAGAGGAGAGTAGATCGCAGAAATACATAGTGTCGCAGCGTATAGCAGAAAGGTCGAAGATGTCCAAACCTGACCGAAGCTAAAGTATCCAAGCCAAACGTATCGTATCTCGACCTATATTAGCGAGACCATTATTACTGTGGTCCCCAGTGCTAAACAGAACAAACTAGATCGCATTAGGGCGCCGAAGTCCACTGAATAGAAGTGTATAGGGCAAAAGTCGAAGTTATCCTATTTTTACCCAACCAAACGTACCCCATCCAAACGCAAAATAACTCAGCCTAACGGGTCGTTACTATTCCTGGCGTCCGCGGAGAATGGCGGATTGCGATAGCGCATAATAGGGCGCAGAAGTCCATAGAAAAGCGGTGTGCAGCATAAAGGTCATAACAATCCTATCCTATCCCGTCGAAACCTAACATAACCAAACGTATCCTACCACAACCTAACGTGCCTAGACCAATATTGCTGGCCTCCACATCGCCAAGCAGAACATACTGGAAGAGAATGGAGCGCAGAAAACAATAGAATGGCAGCAGCGTATAGCAGAGATGTCAAAGATATCCAGAAGTAACGCATGCTATCGTTACCTATCAAAACGTAACCTAACAAAACCTAACGTGCCGCGGCCACAATTGCTGGCCTCCCCTCATCCAAACAGGACATACTAGGGCACAGTATGGCGCAGAAGTGCACCGAAGAGCAGTATACAGCCCAAACGTCGAAGCCACCCTCTCCTAGCTTAACCTAACGTAACCCAACCGAACGTAGCCTAACTCAAATTGAAGTGCCCAGACCATCATTACTGACTTCCACAGAGCTGAGCAGAGTACAGTAGATCGCAGTAGGCCGCAGAAACCCACCGTATAGCAGTGCACAGCACAGAAGTCGAAGTTAACCTATCCTAAGCTGACAAAGCATAATGTAAGCAAACGCAAGCTAATCGAACCCAAAGTGAATAGACTACTAGTGCTGGCATCTCCACCGCCTAGCAAAACATATAACAGGAGAGTAGAGCTCAGAAGTTCATAGAAAGGCGGTGTATAGCACAAGAGTAAAAGCCTGCCCGTCCTCACCTAACCACACCTAACATAACCAGACGCAACGTATCTGAACCTAACAATTGCCGCGATAGCTATTGCTGGCCTTTCCAGAGTCCAGTTGAGTATAGGAGAGAAGAGTAGAGCAAAGAGGTTCACCGGATAACATCGTAAACCGCGAAAGTCCAAGCTATACAAACCAAAGCCCAACTAACATAATGTAACGAAACGTAGCATAATTCAGTCTAACGTGCCGAGACCACTATTGCAGGCCTCCCCAGAGCCAAGCAGACCATATTACAGCACAGTATATAGCTGAAGTCCGCCGAATAGCTGCATACAGCACAAAAGTCAATGCTATCCTCTCCTACACTCACAAACGTAACATAACGAAACGTAGCCTAATTTAAACTAACGTGTCGGAAACATTATCACTAGCATTCCCAGAGTCGAGCAGAGCATAGTGGAGCAATGTATAGGGTAGAAGTCAGCAGAATAGCAGCTTGCAGCACAAATGTCCAGGCTGCCCTCCCTTAACCCATCCAAACGTCACAAAGCCAGGCGTAACTTAAATTAAACCAAAGTGTCGATACCATTATTGCTGGATTTCCCAGTGCCAAGCAGGACATACCAGAGCACAGTAGAGCGCAGAAGAACACCGCATAGCCCTGCGTACCACGAAAGTCGGAGAAACACAGACATAACCCAAACTAACATAACCTAACCGAACGTTGCATAACTCAACCTAACGTGCAGCGACCACTTTGCTGGCCCCCTCAGAGACAGGCAGATCTTATTAGAACGCATTATAGCGAAGTAGTCCACCGAATAGCAGTATATACCACAAAAGTTGAAGCAATCCTCCCGTAGCCTAACCAAAGGCAACATAACCAATCGCAACGTAGTGGAACCTAGCGTGCCTAGCCCACTATTCCTGGTATCACCAGTGCCAAGCAAAGCATGCCAGAGCAGAGAGGATCGCAGAAATGCACCGAATAACAGTGCACAACACAAAAGTAGAAGCTATCCTAGCCAGAGTTAGGCTAACCCAAATTAACCGAACGTAACCTGACCAAGCGTAGCGTGACGAGGCCACTATTGCTGGCCTTCACATAGACAAGCTGAAAATATGGAAGCGCTGTAGGGCGCAGGAATCCACCGAATTGCAGTGTACAGCACAAAAGTTAAAGCCATCCTGATCAAACTTAGCCGAACCCAACCTAACCGAACGTGTGGTGACTAAACGTGACGTGCAGAGACCACTATTGTTGTCCTTCCCAGAGACAAGCTGAAAATATTAGAGCACTGTAGGGAGCAGGAATCCACCTAATAGCAGACTATAGCGCTAAAGTCGAAGCTACCCTCTCCTAACCTAGCCAAACGTAACATATCCAAACGTAACAAAGCTCAGCCCAGCATGCCACGACCGCTATTGCTGGCCTCTCCAGAGCCAAGCAGAGCACACTAGCGGACAGTAGAGTGCAGAAATCCGTAGAATAGCGGTGTACATCAGAAAAGACAAAGTTACCCAAACCTATCCCAAACCAACGGAACATAGCCAAACATAGCCAAACTCAACCTAACATGCCGCGAGTACTATTGCTGGCTTCCCCAGACCACGGCAGAAAACATTGGTGACGAGCAGAACGCAGAAATCCACATAAGCGCATGTACATCAGAAAAGTCATAGCAACAAGAACGTCACCCAAACCATCAGAACACAGCCAAACATAGCCTAACCCAACCTAACGTGCAGAGATCGCTACTGCCGCCCTCCCCAGTGCAAAGAAGATAAAGATGGTGGAGAGTGGAAGGCAGAAATACATATAATCGCAGTGTATATCAGGAAATTCGAAGCTACCTAAACCTAACCCGAAGGAACGGAACACTGACAGACATTGCATAATCTAACCTTACGCGCCGAGACCGCTATTGCTGCCCTCCACAGAGCCAAGCAGGGCATACTGGAGCACAGTAGAGCGCAGAAATCGACCGAATGTCAGTGTACAGCACAAAGGTTGAAGCAACCCTACCCAAACTTAGCCTAACCCATCCAAACCGAACGCAACGTGGTACAAAGCAACGTGCCGACAGCACTATTGCCGGCCTTCCCAGAGCCAAGCTGAACAGGCTAGAGCACTGTAGGACGCAGAAATACACTTAATAGCAGACTATAGCACTGAAGTCGAAGCCATCCTCTCCGAACCCTACCAACCGCAACATATACTAACGTAACCGAACTCAACCTATCGTGCCGCGACAACTATTGCTGCCCTCCCAGAGACAAGCAGAACGCATTAGTGGAGAGCATAATCCAGAAATCTATAGAATCGCAGTTCATATCAGGAAATTCAATGCTACTTGAGCACAACCCAAACCAACAGAACATTAACAAGCTTGGCCTAACTCAACCTAACGTGCCGAGATCGCTTTTCTGCCCTCCCCGGCACCATGCAGGACATACCAGAGCACAGCAGAGCGCAGAAGTCCTCCGAATAACAGTGCACAGCGCTAAAGTCATAGCTACCCTCTCCGAACCTACCCAATCGTAACATGTCCAAACCTAACCTAACTCAACGTAACGTGAAGCGACCTCTATTGCAGGCCTCCCCAGAGCAGCGCAAAACACACTAGTGGGGAGTAGAATGCAGAAATCCGTAGAATCGCTGTGTATATCAGAAAAGTAAAAGCAACACAAACCTAACGCAAACCAACATAACATAACCAAACATAGCCTAACACAACCTAAC
>NW_016964551.1:0-2465 GCF_001483705.2 Eufriesea mexicana
GCAGAACATATTAGAGCACAGTAGAAAACAGAAATGCGACGCACGCAATGAATAGCACGAAAGTCAAGGCTGTCATATCCTAACCTATCCAAACGTAACAAAACACAAAGTAACGTAACTCATACTATCGTGCCGAGGAAAATATTGCTGGCCTGCTCAGAGCCAAGCAGAATATACAAGAGCAGAGTAGAGGGTAGGAATACACCGCATTGCAGAGAATAGCACAAAAGTCAGAGATACCTTAGACGAAAATGTCCTAACCTTACCTAACCAATCGTAGTCCAACATAACGTAACGCGCCGCCACCTCTGTTGATGGCCTCCACGGGGCCAAGCAAAGAATGATAGAGCACATTAGAGCGCAGAGATCCATGGAATAGCAGTGCATAGCACAAAAGTGGAAGTTGCATCTCCTAACCCAGCCAAACGTAACACAACCGAACGTAACCTAACTCAACCTAACATTACGAGACCACTATTGCTGGCCTCCACAGAGAGAAGCAGAATGTACTAGAGCAGAGTAGTGTGCTGAAATCCACCGCATTGCAATGAATAGCACAAAATCCGTAGATATCCTGACCCAATGTGGCCTAACAAAACCTACCAAAACGTAGTATTCCTCAACATAACGTGCCGCGACCAATGCTTCAGGCCTACCCAGAGCAAGGCAGACTATAGTAGAGCAGGGTAGATCACAGGGATCCACCGAATAGCAGTGTATCGCACATGAGACGATGATAACCTCACCTAATGTAACACAGGCGAACGTATCAAAGCCCAACGCAGCGTGCCGCGTCCACTTCTCCTGACTTCCAAGGAGCCAAGCATAGTGCAGCAGAGCACAGTAGATCACGGAAATCCAATTGACAACAGTGCATGGCACGGAAGTAAAACTATCCTGACCAAATTTAACCTAACTTATCGTAAGCCAACGTAACCTAACATGACATGACGTGCCACGACCACCATTGCTCGCCCACCCAGGGGCGTGCTGAGTATAGTAGAGTAATGTAGATCACGGCAATCCTCCAAATAGCAGTGTACAGCACATAGCTCGGAGAAATCCAGACCGAACCTTCCATACCTGACCTAACGAAACGTAACATAGCTCAGCCTAACCTGCCGAGACCACTATTACTGGCATCTCCAGAGCCAAGCATAGCACATTAGAGCACATTGGAGGGCAGAAGCCCGCGTACTAGCAGCGTTTAGCACGAAAGTCAAAGTAGCCTGTTCTAACCCAGCCAAACGTGACATATACGAACATAGTCTAACTCTACCTAACATGACGAGACAAACATTGCTGGCCTCCAGGGAGCCGAGCAGAACATATTCGAGCACAGCGGAAGGCAGGAATCCACCGAATAGCAGTGTACAGCGCAAAAGTCATAGTAGCCTATCCTAACTTAACAAGACTTAACAAAACCAAACACAACCTAATGCATCATAACATGACGAGGGCATTATTCCTGCCGTCCACAGCGGCAAGCCGCATGTACTTGGGCGAAGTAGTGCGCAGAAGTCTACCGCATTGTCGTGAATGGCACAAGAGGCGTAGACATCCTACCATGGCCAGAGTCAACTTAACCTAACCGAACGCAGCATAATACAACATAACGTGCTGCGACCACGTCACCTGGTCTCCCCATGGCCGCTCAGAACGTAGTAGAGCACTGTGGATCACAGATATCCAGGGAATAGCTGCGTAAATCACAAAAGCCAACGCAGCTTATTCTAAGGAAGCCAAACGTAACATACCCAAACACAACACAACCCTACCAAACATGCCGGGATGACTATTGGTGGCCTCCACAGAGACAAGCAGAGTGTACTAGATGACAGTTGTGCGCAGAAATCCACAGCATTGCAGAGAGTAGCACTAAAGCCGAAGGCATCCTGACCTCACCTACCCTATCCAAATGTGGTGTAGCTCAATATAACGTGGTCAGGCAAATATTTCTGGATCCACAGAGCCTAGCAGAATGTACTGCAGCACTGTGGAGCGCAGAAGGCCTCAGAATTGCAGTGCATAGCTCAAAAGCCGTAGATATCCTACCCTAACCTGCCCTAACCGCACCAAGACGAACGTAGCATGAACCAACCTAACGTGCCGCGGCCACGGTTGCTCGCCTCCCCCAGAGAACAGATATGTATAGTAAAGCAATGTATAGCGCAGAAATCCACCGAATAGCAGCGTATAGCACAAAAGCCTGAGAAATCCTGACCGAGACATCCCAAGCTAACCTAACGAAGCGTAACCCAACTCAACCTAACGTACCAAGATCACCATTACTGCCCTCCCCAGAGCCAAGCAGAGCATATTAGAGCACATTAGATAGCAGATATCCGCCGAATAGCAGTGTATAGCACGAAAGTCGAAGCTATCCCAAGCATACTGAGCCAATCCGAACATAACCGATCGTGACCTAGCACAACCTGACAAGCCACGACCATGATTGCTGACCT
>NW_016964552.1:0-529 GCF_001483705.2 Eufriesea mexicana
ACATCCATACATTCGTACATCCATACATACATACATCCATACATCCGTACATCCATACATCCAACCATCCATCCATACACCCTTACACCTATACATCCTTACATTCGTACATCCATACGTCCATACATCCATACATCCATACATCCATACATCCATACATACATACATCCATACATTCATACATACATACATCCATAAATGCATACTTCCATCCATCCATACCTCAATCCATCCATACATCCATTCATCCGGACATACATTCATCCGTACATTCATCCTGCCATACCACCACCCATACATACATCCATTGATACATACATATATCCGCCCATACATACATACATCCATCCATACATCCATACGTCCACACAGCCATACACCCATAAATCCTTCCATTCGTACGTCTATCGTTCGATACATCCATCCATCCATGCATCCATCCATCCATGCATCCATCCATACATACATCCATTCTCACATACATACATACAACCAAACATTCATGCATCCATACACCTGTACATCAATA
>NW_016964553.1:0-558 GCF_001483705.2 Eufriesea mexicana
ATGCGATCTAATCGCCAAGCTGTGACAGCTTATAGATATTGAATAGACTAATTCTCTGGTAAGAAGATGGCTGTACCTGCCACTGGATTGAAGGCGTTAGGCGATCTACTCACCAAGCTATAGCAGGTTATAGATTTCGAATAGGCCTATTCTCTGGCAAGTAGATGGCTGTACATGCCATTGGATTGAAGGCGTTAGGCGATCTAATCGCCAAGCTGTGACGGCTTATAATTTGATTAGACTTATTCTCAAGCAAGAAGATGGCTGTACTTGCCATTGGATTGAAGGCGTTAGACGATCTATTCACCAAGGTATAGAGGGTTATAGATTTTGAATGGACCTATTTTCTAGCAAGGAAATGTCTGTACTTGCCATTGAATTGAAGGTGTTGGGTTATCTATTCACCAAGCTATAACGGATTATAGATTTTGAATTGACCTATTCTCTGGCAAGTAGATGACTCTACTTGCCAGTGGATTGAAGGCGATAGGCGATCGATTCACCAAGCTATAACAGGTTATATATTTTGAATAGACCTATTCTCTGGCAAGTAGATGG
>NW_016964554.1:0-512 GCF_001483705.2 Eufriesea mexicana
GGATGTCTTTGACTTATCGTGTGTAAAGTATGTTCAGCTTGGTTCTGGGAAAGCCACGAATAGAGATCCAGGCAGGTTAGGTTGACAGGCTTCGTTTGGTTAGGGGACGTTAGCTTTGGTTAGGTTTGGATAGCCTTGACTCTTCTGCAGGTTTGGATAGCCTTGACTCTTCTGCCATACACTGCGGTTCTATGGATTTCTGCGCTCCATTATGCTCTCCATGGCTCTGTGGTGTCCGGCAGTACAGGTAGCGTCACGTCAGGTGTAGCTAGATTACGTTTGGTTACGTTAGGTTAATTTGGGTAAGGTTAGGATATCTTTGACTTCTGCGCTCATCACTGCTATTCTATTGACTTCTGCGCTCTACTGTACTGTATAATATTCTATTTGTAGGCGGAGACGGCAGCAATAGTGGTCGCGGCACCTTACGTTGTGTTACGTTACATTTGGTTAGGTTAGGTTAGGTCAGGTTTTGTCAGGGTATCCCTGGCTTTTGTTATATGGACAGCAAT
>NW_016964555.1:0-563 GCF_001483705.2 Eufriesea mexicana
TCCTCCTTATTTATACAATAAAGTTGGCTCACCACGATATTAGACGAAAATGTCAATAAAATTCAATTTTCCAGGAAGATTCAATAGCTTTGCAATTCCTATAGCACGCCAATACTACCTTTCCTCCTTATTTATGCAAGAAAGTTAATTCACAGTGATATTAGCCGAAAATGTCAATAAAATTGGATTTTTCAACCAGGTTCTACAGCATTGCAATGGATATAGCACGCCAATTGAATCCTTCCTCCTTATTTATGAAAGAAAGGTAGCTCACCATGATATTAGTCGAAAATGTCAATAAAATTGAACTTCCTAGACAGGTTCTACACCATTGCAATTGCTACAGCACGACAAGAGGATCTTTCCTGCTTACTTATGCAAGGACGATAGCTCACCACGATATTAGTCGAAAATGTCAATAAAATTGAGTTTTCCTTCCAGACTCTACAGCATTGCAACGCCTATAGCACGCCAAAAGAATCTTTCCTCCTTACCTATGAAAGCAAGTTAACTCACCACGATATTAGTCGAAAATGACATCAAAATTGAACTTCCCAGCCATA
>NW_016964556.1:0-734 GCF_001483705.2 Eufriesea mexicana
ATAGCTCGCCAGTAGAATCTTTCCTACTTACACATGCATGGATGTCAGCTCACCACGATATAAGTCGAAAATGTCAATAAAAATGAATTTTCCATCCAGATACTATAGAATTGCAATGACCATAGCTGGCCAATAGAATCTTTCCTCCTTATTTATGCAAGAAAGTCACCTCGCCACTATATTAGTCGAAAATGTCAATAGAATTGAATTTTCGAGGCACATTCTTTAGCACTGTAATGGGTATAGCGTGCCAATAGAATCTTTCCTCCTTATTTACGCAAGGATGTCAGCTCACCACGATATTAGCCGAAAATGTCAATAAAACTGAAGTTTCCATCTAGATACTATAGAATTGCGCGGCCATGGCTGGCCAATAGAATCTTTCCACCGTATTTATGCAAGAAAGTTACCTCTCCACGATATGAGACGAAAATGTCAATAAAGTTGAATTTTCGAGGCAGATTCAATTGCATTGTAATGGCTATAGCACGGCAATAGCATCTTTCCTCCTTATTTATACAAGAAAGTTTGCTCACGGCGATATTAGTAAAAAATGTTAATAAAATTTAATTTTCCAGACAGATTCTATAGAATTGCAATGGCTATAACGCGCCAATAGCATTCTTCCTCCTTATTTACATTCTTCCTCCTTATTTATGCAAGAATGATAGCTCACCACGATATGAGTCGAAAATATCAATGAAATTGAATTTTCGTGCCAGATGCTACAGCGT
>NW_016964557.1:0-1157 GCF_001483705.2 Eufriesea mexicana
GTATTGATGTATGTATGGACGTATGGATGGGTGGAAGGATGGACTGTTGTATGGATGTATGGACCGATGGGTGTATGGATGTTTGGATGTATGGATGGACGGATGTATGGATGCATGTATGTGTGGATGTTCGAATGTATGGTTGATACGGATGTATGGATGTGTAGATGTACATATTTATGGATGTATGGGTCAATGGA
This sequence comes from Eufriesea mexicana, assembly GCF_001483705.2. Classification (NCBI taxonomy): domain Eukaryota; kingdom Metazoa; phylum Arthropoda; class Insecta; order Hymenoptera; family Apidae; genus Eufriesea; species Eufriesea mexicana. Next base: position 201 of record NW_016964557.1, read on the forward strand.
TGAATGAATGGATGGATGTATGGATGTATGTATAGATGTACGAATGTATGGATGATACGGATGTATGGATGTATGGATGTATATATGTATGGATGTACGGATGGATGGATGAATGAATGGACGGATGTATGGATGGATCGATGTATGAATGTTTGTATGGATGTAAGTATGTGTGAATGGATGGATGTATGGAAGGATGTGCGTGTGAATGTATGTATGGACGAATGTATCTGTGTATGTATGGATATATGTATTTATGTATGTATGGATGTATGGATGGGAGGATGGATGGATTGTTGTATGGATGTATGGATCGATGGATGTCTGAATGGGTGGATGTATGGATGGTTGGATGTATCGAAAGATGTATGTACGTATGGAACTATGTATAGATGGATGGATATATGGATGTATGGACGTATGAATGTATGGATGTATGGTTGGACGGATATACGTATGGCTGGATGTATGGATGTTTAGATGTATGGATGTACGAATGTATGAATTATTCGGATATATGGATGTACGGATGTATATATTTATGGATGTATGTATGGATGGGTGAATGAATGGATGGATGTATGTATGTATGTATGTATGGATGTATGGATGTACGGATGTATGGTTGTATGGATGTATGTATGGATGGATTTATGGGTGTATGTATGGTTGGATGGATGTATGGATGGATGGATTTATGGATGTGTGAATGTATGGATGTATGGATGGATAGATGGATGGATGAATGGATGTATAGATGTATGGATGTATGGATGTATGGATTTATGGATGCATGGATGTATGGATGCACGTATGTATGGATGTACGAATGTATGGATGTACTGGTGAATGGATGTACGGGTGAATGGATGTACGCATGTATATATGTATGGATATATGGATGCATGAATGTATGATTGTATGGATGTAAGTATGGATATTTTTATGGATGCGTGT
>NW_016964558.1:0-576 GCF_001483705.2 Eufriesea mexicana
AGTATATAAAGGAATTGGACTTTTGGTTAAAAGATTAATTATAGAAGAACAAATTGTAGTAAAAATTAATTAATATTGGAATAGAAAATTAATAATGAGAATTGTTCCGTGTGAACTAATGAGTTATACACCAGATATGCGTTTAACTGCATTGCGCATGGAATTACTAATGTATGATCACTGCTTAAATAAAAAAATTACTAATATAGCGATGCAAACATTTCCAGATATGGAGCATACTTTAATTTACTATTACGTTAATGAGAATTAGAAATGCAGCAACGAAAGCATTATGTTAATTCACTACATAAATGCTATACTAAATACAATGATCGTAAATTTTGTTGCAACAAAATTTGACCTTTAATTATTGAATGTTGTGTAGAATGAGATTTATGATATTTCCAGCCGTATGTGTAATTTAAATTGACATGGAGTTATGATAATGACAACTACTAATAAAAATAGAATAAACAAAGGTTTTTATGATCATCTTCCTTTATGATATAAAGAAATGTCTATGAATGTTAAATGTAATGGTTCGTTTAAACCTGAAGAATGAATATGAATGTTGTT
>NW_016964559.1:0-1919 GCF_001483705.2 Eufriesea mexicana
CACCCACCCTCACATACATCCATACATCCACACATCCATACATACATCCATCCATCCATTCATTCATCCATCCACACATACATCCATAAATCCATTCATCCATACATCCATCCATCCACACATCCATCCATACATATATCCATTCATACATCCGTACATACAACCACACAAACATCAATACATACATCCATACGTACGTCCATACACACATTCAAGCACTCATCCTTAAATCCATGCATACAGCCATACGTACACACATACATACACCCATACCAACGTCCATACGTCCATCCATAAATGCATACATCCATAAATACGTACATCCATGCATACAACCACTCATCCATCCACACATCCATCCATTCATTCATCAATCCATCGATACATACATACGTATATACATTCATACATCCATACATCCATACATCCATACATCCATACATATATACATCCATACATCCATAAATCCATCCAGCCATACATCCATCGATCCGTACATACATCCATCCATACAGCCATCCATCCATACATCCATACATCCGCACATCCGTAAGTCCATCCACCCATAAATCCATCCATACATACAACCATACATACATCCATACATCCATCCATCCATACATCCAGCCATTCATACATCTATCCATCCATACGTCCATTCATATACACATCCATACATCCATAAATCCATCCAGCCATACTTCCATCGATCCATACATCCATCCATCCTCACATCCATACATATACACATCCATACATCCATAAATCCATCCAGCCACTCATCCATCCATCCGTACATACATCCTTCCATACATCCATCCTTCCATACATCCACCTATCCATACATCCATCGATCCATACATCCATACAAAAATCCATCCATCCACACATCCATACATCCATACCTGCATCAATACATATATCCAAATATACACAAATACATTCGTCCATACATACATCCATACACACATCCTTCCATACATCCGTCCATGCAAACATACATACATCCATACAAACATCCATACATACATCCATGCATACATCCATCCACACATACAACCATCCATGCATACATACATCGATCCGTACTTCTATCCTTCCATACACTAATCCATCCATATGTCCACCCATCCATACATCCATCGATCCATACAGCCATACATACATGCAGCCGCACATCCATACATGCATCCGTACATACATCCATACATACATCCATTCATACATCAATACATACATCCACACAAGCATCCATTCATACATCCATACAACCATACATTTGTGCATCCATACATCTGTACACCAATACCTCCATCCATTCATATATCCTGCCATCCACACATGCACCCGTCCATACATCCGTCCATTAATACACACATGCATCCACACATCCATACATCCTCACATATATACATCCATACATCCGTACATCCGTACATCCGTACATCCGTACATCCGTACATCCGTACATCCGTACATCCGTACATCCGTACATCCGTACATCCGTACATCCGTACATCCGTACATCCGTACATCCGTACATCCGTACATCCGTACATCCGTACATCCGTACATCCGTACATCCGTACATCCATACCTTCGTACATCCATCCATTCGTCCATCCATTCATACAACCATTCGTCCATACGTACATCCATACATACGTCCATACATACATCCACACACCCATGCATGCACCCATACACTCAACAGGACATACTTCCATAGAGACATCCGTACATGCATCCATACATACATTCATCCATACATCCCCACATCCATACATCCATAAATGCATCCATTCGTACGTCCATCATTCCATAAATCCATCCATCCATACATCCATACATACATACATCCATACATACGTCCATCCATACATCCGTAAATCCGTTCATCCATTCCTCAATCCATCCGT
>NW_016964560.1:0-1724 GCF_001483705.2 Eufriesea mexicana
GGCCTGACCTGACATGACGTGACTGGAACTGACCCGTCATGACCTGACCTGACCTGACCTGACCTGACCTGACCTGACCTCAGCTCACCTCACCTCAGCTGACCTCACCTGACATCACCTGACTCCACATGGAATGTCCTAGCCTGCCCTGACATGAACTGACTTTACCTGTTGTGAACTTACCTGTCCTGGAATGGCCTGACCTAACCTAACCTAACCTAACCTAACCGAACCTAACCTAACCTATCCTAGCCAAGCATACCCAAGCTTTAGCAAACCTAACATAACCAAACCCAAACTCTTCCTAACCTAACATAACGAAACCTAACCTAACATGACCTAACCTAACCTAGCTAACACAACCTAAGCTAACCAAAGATTACCTAACCTGACCTGACCTGACCTGTCCTGACCTGACTTGACTTAACCTGACCTCACCTGGCCTGACATGGCCTGGCCTGACATGGCCTGGCTTGATCTGACCTGACCAACCCTGGCCTGACCTGACCGAACCTGACATCTCCTGACCTTACATGTCCTGACCTCACCTGACCTCACCTTACCTAACCTGGCCTGACCTGGAATGTCCTGACCTGCCCTGACCTGAACTGACCTTCCTGTCGTGACCTTACCTGGCCTGGCCTGGACTGACCTGCCCTGGCATGACATGACCTAACCTGACGTGGACTGGCCAGACATGGCCTGGCCTGTCATGTCCTGACCTGACCCGACATAACCTAACCTAACACGACGAGATCTGGCCTGGCATGACCTGGCCGGGCCTGACCTGATCAGACCTGACCTGACCTCAACTGACCTGGCCGTGCCTGACCTGACCTCACCTGACCTCACCTGACATCACCTGTCCTATCCTGGCCTGACCTGACCTGATATAATCTGACCTGACATGACCCGACATGACCTGACATGAACTGACCTGACCTGACCTGTCCTGACCGGACCTCACCTGACCGGACCTGGTGTGGTCTGGCCTGCCCTGACCTGAACTGACGTGACCTGACGTGACATGACCTGACCTCACATAACCTAACCTAACCTAACCTAACCTAACTTAACCTAACCTAACCTAACATAACACTGCCAATCCTAACCTAACCTAACCTAACCTAACCTTACCTAACCTAGCACTGCAAAACCTATCCAAACCGAACCTACACGAGCTTTACCTAACCTAACATAACCAAACTCAACCTACCCAAACTACGTAACCTAATATAACCAAACCTAACCTAAACTAGCTAATCTAGCCCAGCCAAACCTATCCTAACCTAACCCAACCAATCCTAACCTAACATTACCCAACCTCACCTAAGCCCACCTAGTTTAACCAATCGTAAGTAATATCGCTTAGACTGTATCGTCCGCTATTGGTATCACACGCAACGCCAATCAGAATGTAGTGGAGCACGGAGGTGCGAAGATATACACCGAGTAAGAGTATAAAGCAAGAGAGTCATTATTATCCTAACCTACCCTAACCAAGCCCACCTTAGCGAAACGTAACCAAACTCAGGTAGACATTCCGAGGCCACTATTCTTGGCATTCCCAGAGGCAAGCAGAGTATCGGAGAGTACGGTGGATCTCAGAAATCATCCTCATGGCAGTGTATATCGCAAAAGTCAGAGCCACCGTAAGCTAACATAGCATAACGTAATCTAACCGAATCGAACATAGCCCAAACTAACGTGCCGCGCCCGCTGTT
>NW_016964561.1:0-548 GCF_001483705.2 Eufriesea mexicana
GAGATAACTTTCATGCATAAATAAGGAGGAAAGAATCTATAAGCGTGCTATAGCCATTGCAATGCAATAGAATCTGGCTGGAAAATTCAATTTTACTGACGCTTTCGTCTAATATCGTGGTGTCCCACCTTTTTTGCATAACTAGGGGCGAAACATTCTATTTGCGTGCCATAGCCATTGCAATGCTACAGAATCTTGCTGGAAAATACAATTTTATTGACATTTTCGACTAATATCGTGGTGAGCAAACCCAATTGCCTAAATAAGGAGGATGGATTCTATTGGCATGCTATAGCCGCTGCAAGTCCATCGAATCTGCCTGGAAAATTCGATTTTATTGACATTTTCGAATTGACATTTTCGACTATTATCGTGGTCAGCTATCCATCTTGTATAAATATGGACGAAATATTCTATTGGCGTGAAATAGCCACAGCGAAAGTATCGAAACTGACTGGAAAACACGATTTTATGGACATTTTCGACTAATATCGTGGTGCGGAACATTTCCTGCATTAATAATGGGGAAAGACACTATTGTCTTGATA
>NW_016964562.1:0-246 GCF_001483705.2 Eufriesea mexicana
TCTGGCTGGAAAATTCAATTTTATTGACATTTACGACTAATATCGTGGTGAGTTTACTTTCTTCCATAAATAAGGAGGAAAGTTTCTATTGGCTTGCTATAGGCATTCCTATGCTATAGAATCTTCCTGGAAATGTCAATTTTATAGACATTTACGACTAGTATCGCGGTGAGCTAACCTTCTTGCATAAATAATGAGGAAAGATTATATTGGCGCGCTATTGCCATTGCAACGCTATAGAATCTG
>NW_016964563.1:0-575 GCF_001483705.2 Eufriesea mexicana
TTAACATAACCGAACGTAGCCTAGGTAAGAGTAACGTGCCGAGACCACTAATTCTCGCTTCCCAGAGTTAAGCAGAACATACAATAGCACCGCAGAGCGCAGTAAAACAACGAATGGCAGTGTATAGCATAAAAGCCAAAGCCATTCTTACCAAACTCAACTAAACCTAACCCAACCAACCGTAGAATAGCCCGTCGTAACGAGGTAACAAAGCTGTTCCTGTCTTCCCCAGAAACTAGCGGAACATATTAGAGCACACTTGAACGCAGAAATCCGCCGAATATCTGTGTATAGCGCAAAATTCAAAGCTATCACCTCCTACCCTAGCCAAACTTAACAAACCGTAACATAACACAGCGCAACGTGCCGAGACCACTATTGCTGGCCACCGAAGAACCAAGCATTGCATATTACAGCACAGTAGAGCACAGGAATCCGCCGAATAGCTGTGTATAGCGCGAAACTCAAAGCTATCCTAGCCCAACCTAAACAAATATAACATAGCCTAACGTAAAATAACTGAACGTAACGTGCATTGACCACTATTGCTCAAATCCCCAGGGCCAAGCAGAAAG
>NW_016964564.1:0-299 GCF_001483705.2 Eufriesea mexicana
ATGGCAAGATCTGCCATCTTCTTGCCTGACAATAGGTCTATTCAAAATCTTTAATCTGTTATAACTTGGCGAATAGATCGCCCGACGCCTTCAATCCAATGGCAAGTACAGCCCTATCCTTGCCAGAAAATATGTCTATTCAAAATCTATAACCTACTATTACTTGGCGAATGGTTCGCATATCGCCTTCAATCCAATGGCAAGTACAGCCATGTACTTGCCAGAGAATAGGTCTATTCAAAGCCTATAATCTGTTATAGCTTGGTTAATAGGTCGCCTAGCGTCTTCAACCAACGTCA
>NW_016964564.1:415-742 GCF_001483705.2 Eufriesea mexicana
CGGCTTCTATCCAATGGCTAGTACAGCCATCTACATGTCAGAGAATAGGTATATTCATAATCTATAACCTGTTATAGCTCGGTGGATAGATCGCATAATGCCTTCAATCCAATGGCTAGTACAGCCATCTATATGGCAGAGGATAGGTCTGTTCAAAATCTATAACCTGTTATAGCTTGGTGAATAGATCGCCTAACGCCTTCAATCTAATGGCAAGAACAGCCATCTTCTTGCCAGAGATTAAGTCTATTCAAAATCTATTATCTGTTACTGCTTGGTGAATACATCGCCTAACGCCTTCAATCCAATGGCAAGTACAGCCATCTA
>NW_016964565.1:0-216 GCF_001483705.2 Eufriesea mexicana
TCCAGACAGATACTATAGCATTACTATGTATATAGCACGCCAGTAGATTCTTTCCCCCTTATGCATGCAAGAAAGTTAGATCGCCACGATATTAGTCGAAAACGTCAATGAAATGGAATTTTCCGGCCACATTCTATAGCACTGCAACAGCTGCAGTACGCCAGAAGAATCTTTCCGCCTTATATATCCAAGAAAGCTAAGTCACCACGATATTAG
>NW_016964566.1:0-883 GCF_001483705.2 Eufriesea mexicana
TTGTGGGAAAAGATTGAAAATATTAGTCCATTTGTATCTCCATTTTTTGTCAATTTCACCATTAACTAATATTCAGGGTTATTTCTAACTTTTATATTGAAGATACCTTTCTAGTTCGTAATTCAGTTCCTTAACGGATGAAGACTATTGAATATAATTGCACAATATTCGTCTACTTCTTGCTTAAAGAGTATGAGTGATACGTGTGTTCTCCATGTCTAATTTTTCAAAATATCTACTCCTATTCTAACACAATAATATACTATTCTTCCTTTCCCAAACTTTTCCAAAGTGGATTATAAAGTGTTCTGAAATATCCGTTTTTACCTTGCGATAAGTAAGTCCAATTATTTCTAGGTTGAGTTTGGAACTTCTAGACATCGCAAAAGAGACATCAATTGCTCTAACGATGCATCAATACATGATAACATCCCTTAACCTTTGCGCCCTTTAGGATCAAATTTTTAATGTAAAGATAACGACTCTAATTTAAGTAAAGAAACTTTTATCGGTTCGTTCAGGACTTTTCGCCTTCACATTGCATAAGGAGTTGGTGAAGAGGAAATAGTATCGCGTGAAGGGAAGGAGCTAGGGAATTGCTGGAATTCAGTGCATGTAACCTTTAAGCGGAGTATTTTCCAAGTCATATTACATTGATGGTGATCCTTGGATGATGGGGTACTCCTTGCAGGACGCCACACGCCGAAGAACCTGAGAAGAAAAATCAGCGTGTATTATGCATTATGAATTACACGCCGATGTTACGACTGCGTATCGTTTATTATTCATCGGAATTCCTATGCTTGTCAAATAAAATACTATAACAACACCCATTCTCCTATCGACCTATTTCCCTTTACGCGTGTCGTAAATTTCCCTTATT
>NW_016964567.1:0-570 GCF_001483705.2 Eufriesea mexicana
TCTCTGGCCATGACGGTTCTATTCATTGCTCATTCTGGAATTGCTGCGGAGCTTAATTAATCTATAAAGGAGTAATCCAACTCCAGCTGCAATGTGTTGATCGAAGTAATCTGTCCTGCTAAGTCAAATGATATTATCTCTAGTGAAAATAGGCCATTCTTTTGTCTCTCTAGAATTACTGAAAAAATTAAGTCATCAGAGAAGAGATTAATTTGGCTGCATCATATCACTGATGATGGGCGAAGTAAGTACCATACTGATAATTGCAAATATCTCTAGTAGGAACAGTCCTATACATTGATTATTCTAGAATTGCAATGGAGTTCAATCTTCCGTGTACGTATTAATGAAACGGCTGCTATGCTCTGTTGACGGCTATGCTCAGCACTGCATTATCTTATGCCAAATTCTCCAGCGAAAGTTTTTCTATCCATTGATCATTCTACAAATGCTGCAGAGCGCGTATGAGCAGCGAACGGGTCAATCAAGTGGCTGTTACATTGTAGAGATGTCTACGTTAAGAACTGAGTTACCCCATTTCAATATCCATACCGATAAGTGATACATCCA
>NW_016964568.1:0-252 GCF_001483705.2 Eufriesea mexicana
GCACAAGAGTAGAAAATACCCTGACCAAACCTAACCATGCAGCCTAACGTTCCTATGGACCTAGCGTGCCGCAAACACTATTACTGACCTCCCCAGTGACAAGCAGAGCATGTAGGAGCATAGTATAGCGCAGAATACCACCGAATAGCAGTGCATAGCAAAAAAATCGAATCTACCCTCTCCAAGCCTAACCAAATGTAACATCAACGAACGTAGTGTAACTGAAACTAACGTGCCGGGACTGCTTTTACT
>NW_016964569.1:0-939 GCF_001483705.2 Eufriesea mexicana
CTAATATCCTGGTGAGCTAATTTTATTGCATAAATAAGGAGGAAAGGTCCTCTTGGCATGCTATAGCCATTGTAATGCTATGGAATCTGACTGGAAATATCAATTTTGTTGACATTTTCGACCAATATCGTGGTGTGCTAATTATATTGCATAAATATGGAGAAAAGATCCTATTGGCATGCTATAGCCATTGCAATGCTATAGAATCTGACTGGAAAATTTAATTTTATTGATATTTTCGATTAATATTGTGGTGAGCTAATTTTATTGCATAAATAAGGAGAAAAGATTCTATTGGCATGCGATAGCCATTGCTATGCAATAGAATCTCACTGGAAAAATCAATTTTACTGACATGTTCGACTCATATCGTGGTGAGCTAATTATATTGCATAAATATGGAGAAAAGATTATATTGGCGTGCTATAGCCATTGCAATGGTTTAGATAGTGGTTGGAAAATTCGAACTTATTAACATTTTCCAATAATATCGTGGTGAGCAAACTTTCTTGTATAAATAAGGAGGAAAGATCCTTATGGAGTGCTATAGCCATTGCAATGCAGTAGAATATGGCTGGAAAATTCAATTTTATTGCCATTTTCGACTAATACTGCGGTGAGTTAATTTTTCTGCATTTGTAAGCAGGAAAGATTCTATTGGCGTGCTATAGCCATTGCAATGGTATAGATAGTGGTTGGAAAATTCGAACTTATTAACATTTTCCACTCATACCATGGTGAGCTAACTTCCTTGTATAAATAAAAAGGAAAGATTCTATTGGCGTGCTATAGCCATTTCGTTTCTCTGGAATCTGGTTGGGAATTTCAATTTTGTTGACAGTTTCGACTAATATCGAGGTGAGCTACTTTTTTTGTATAAATAAGGAGGGTAGATTATATTGGCGTGCTATAGCCACTGCATTGCTACAGTATCTGGCA
>NW_016964570.1:0-384 GCF_001483705.2 Eufriesea mexicana
TATACATTGCTATTCGGAGGATAAGTTCGCTCTAATGTGCTCTAGTATGCTCTGCTTGGCCCTACCGACGCCGACATTTGTACTCTCGGCACGTTAGGTTTAGCTAGGCTACGTCTCGTTAGATTATACTGGTTTGGGTTAGGTTCGGATAGATTTGTCTTTCGTGTTATACACTGTCATTCGGTGGAATTCTGCGCCCTTCTGTGCAGTACTATACTCTGCTCGAATCTGGGTAGGCCAGCAACAGTAGTTTTGGGACATTGCCTTGAGCTATGTTACGTATGGCTATGTCGCCATTTGTTATGTTAGGATAGGATGGCTTTGACTTTGTGCTGTACACTGCTATCCGGCGTATTTCCGCACACCCCACAGATCTACTATACT
>NW_016964571.1:0-875 GCF_001483705.2 Eufriesea mexicana
GAGCACTGGTCGCTGCACGCTATTTTGAGCATTGCTACGTATGCTTAGGTTTGGTTAGGTCAGCTTAGGTTAGGTTATCTTGGGCTTTTGTGCTGTTCACTGCCATGCAGTTGATCTCTGCGCGCTGCTGTGCTCAAGTACACCCTCCTTGTCTCGGTGAAGGTCAGCAATGGTGGTGTCGTCACGTTGGGTTTGGTTAGGCTACGTTTTGTTATGTTGCGTTAGGCTAAGTTCGGATAGGCCACTTTGACCTTTGTGCTTTACACTGCCATTCCGTGAATTTCTATGATCTACTGTGCTCTACTGCATTCTGCTTGGCTCTGTGGAGACCAGGGGCAGAGGTCGCGGTACGTTATTTTGAGTCCTACTACGTTCGTCTGTTTATCTACGGCTTTTGCGCTGCTCATTGCAGTGCGGAAGGCTTCTGCGTCCCACTGTGCTATAGTTCTTTCTGCTTGTCTCTGTGGGGGCCAGCAATGCCGATCTCGCCGTGTTAGTTTGTGTTAGGCTACATTCTGATATGTTTCGGTTGGCTAGGTTGGGATTGGTTACTTTGAATTTTGTGTTATTCGCTGCGGTTCGTTGGACTTCTGCGCTTTAATAGAGGTCGCTGCACGTTAGGTCGAGGTAGTCTGCGTTCGGTTGGGTTATGCGACCTTGGCTTAGGTTTGGTCAGCTTTGACTTTTGCGGTACGAACTGCCATTCGATGGACCTCTGGGATCTAATGTGATCTATCTTACCCGGCTTTCCTCTTGGGACGCCAGCAATAGTGTTTGCAGCACCTTTGATTGAGTTACTTTACGCTTGGTTAGGCTATGCTTGGCTATCGTTGGTTGGGATAGCTTTGATGTTAGTGCTATACACTTCTATTCGG
>NW_016964572.1:0-270 GCF_001483705.2 Eufriesea mexicana
TAGGCTATGGTAGCTTCGACTTTTGTGGTATATACTGCCTTTCGGTGCATTTCCGTCCGCTACTGAGATCTTGTATGCTCTGTTCTGCTCTTGGGAGTGCAGAGATAGCGGCCGCGGCTCGTTAGCATGAATTATGACACGTTTGGTTATGTTATGTTTATTTGGATCAGATTCGGACAGCCATATCTCTTCTGCTATACCCGGAATCCTATGGATTTCGGCGCACTCCTCTTTTCTAATATGTTCCGCTCGGCTCTGTGGAGTCCACCA
>NW_016964573.1:0-746 GCF_001483705.2 Eufriesea mexicana
CAGAATCAATAGCATTGCAATGGCTATAGCGTGCCAATAGAATCCTTCCACCTTATTTATGCACGGATGTCAGCTCACCACGGTATTAGCCGAAAATGTCAATAAAATAGAATTTTCCATTCAGATACTATAGAATTGCAATGGCTACTGCTGTCCCATAGAATCTTTCCTTCTTATTTATGCAAGAAAGTTACCTCACCACGATATTTGCCGAAAATGACAATAAAATTGAATTTTCGAGGCAGATTCTAAAGCATTGCAATGGCTATAGCACGCCAATACTTCCTTTCCACTTTATTTATACAAGAAAGTTAGCTCACCACGATATTGGTCGAAAATGTCAATGAAATTGAATTTTCCAGCCAGATTCTATAGCACTGCAATGGCTATAGCGTGCCAATAGTATCTTTCCTCCTTATTTACGCAATATAGATAACTCACCATGATATTAATAGAAAATGTCAATGAAATTGAATCTTCGATCCAGATTCTATAGCTTTGCAATGGCTATAGCACGCCAATAGAATCCTTCCTCCTTAATTATGCAAGAAAGCAAGCTCACCACAATATTAGCCGAAAATGTCAATAAAATTGAATACAGATTTTATTGCACTGCAATGGCTATAGCACACTAATAGAATCTTTCCTCCCTATTTACTGATGAAAGTAAGCTCACCACGGTTTTGGCCGAAAATGTCAATGAAATTGAATTTTCGAGGCAGATGCTATAGCACTGAAACGGCTAT
>NW_016964574.1:0-263 GCF_001483705.2 Eufriesea mexicana
GAATCATTCTTTCTTAATTATGCCAGAACGTTAGCTAACCAGGATAGTAGTCGAAAATGTCAAAAAAATTGTATTTTCAGCCCCATTCTATACCAATGCAATTTCTATAGCACTCAAAAAGTATCTTTCCTCCTTACTTATGCAAGGAAGCCAGCTCACCACGATATTTGTGGTTAATGTCAATGAAATTGAATTTCCCTTCCAGATTCTATAGCTTTGCACTGCCTATAGCACGCCAATAGAACCTTTCCTCCTTATTTATG
>NW_016964575.1:0-660 GCF_001483705.2 Eufriesea mexicana
CATAACTCAACCTATCGTGTCACGACCGATATTGCTGGCCTCCACAGAGTCGAGCAGAGAATGAAGCAGCAATGAAAAACGCAGAAACAAACCGAATAGATGTGTATAGCACAAAAGTAGCAGCTATCCTGTCCTAACCTGAACAAACGGAAACTTACCGACCGCATATTAACTCAACCTATCTTGACGATACCACTATTGCTGGATTCGCCAGAGTCAAGCAGGGCATGCTAGAGCAAAGTAGATCGCAGGAGTCCTCCGAATAGCAGCGTATAGCACAAAAGTCAGAGCAATCCTAGCCTAACCTAACCAGACGCAACATAAGCAGACGTAACGTAACCGAAGCTGACGTGCCACGACAGCTGTTGCTGGCCTCCCGGGAGCTAACCAGATTATAATTTCCGTATAGCAGTGTATGGCGCAAGAGTCAAAGCCATCCTAACTAAACGTAGCAAAACCTGTCCGGACCAAACATAACATAACTAAACCGAACATGCCGAGAGCACTATTCCTGGCGTCCGTAGAGACTAGCATATTGCGATAGCGCACAGATTAGCGCAGAAGGCCATAGAATAGAAGTGTGCAGCACAAAAGCCTCAGATATCCTAACCCAACTCAACGTAATCTAATGTTTCCGATCGTAATCTATCTCAACCTAAC
>NW_016964576.1:0-952 GCF_001483705.2 Eufriesea mexicana
TTTGCCTAGCCTAGCAGAATATACTGGAGCACAGTAGAGCGCCTAAATCCACCGAATCGCGGTGTGTAACACAAATGTCAAAGCTTCCACCTTCTATCATAGTAAATCCTAATATAATCAAACGTAACGTGACACAGCCAACGTGCCCCGACCACGATTGCAGGCAACCCCAGTGCCAAGCAGAACATATTAGTGGCTAGTAGAGCGCAGAAGCCCATAGTATCGCAGTGCATGTCGGAAAGGTCTAAGCTACCGAAGCTTCACCCAAACCAAAAACCTGTCCAAACATAGCCTATCTCAACAAACCCTGCCGCGACCACTATTGCTGGGCTTCTCACTGCCAAGTAGAATATACCAGAGCAGAGTAGAGTGTAGAAGTCCAACGAATATCTGTGTGTACCACGAAAGCCATATCTATCCACACAAAACCCAAGCTAACGTAAGGCAGCCAAACCTAGCCTTCTCAAAATAACGGGCCGAGACCACCGTTACTGGCCTCCCCACTGTCGAGGAGAGTGTAGTAGAGCATCGTATGGCGCAGAGCTCCACCGAATAGCAGCGTATAGCACAAAAGGGAAGCTGTCCTCTCCTAACCTATCTAAATGTAATGTAACCAAACGCAGGATATATTAAGCTTGCGTGACGTGGCCACTATTGCTGGCCACTCCAGTGCCAAGCAGAGCACATTAGACTGCAGTAGAGCGCAGGAATCCACCGAATAGCAGTCTATAGCACAGAAGTCAGGGATATGCTAACCATACATGTCCCAACCTAACCTAACTAAAGGAAGCAGAACTAAGCATAACGTGCCGCGACCACAGTTGCAGACATACCGAGAGTCGAGCAGAGTACAGTAGGGCTTTATAGTGCGCAGAAATCATCCGTTTGACAATGTATAGCACAAAAGTCAACGCTACCCTATTCAAACATGTCCAAATGTAACATAACTCAT
>NW_016964577.1:0-876 GCF_001483705.2 Eufriesea mexicana
AAGTCAAAGATATCCTCTCCTAAGCTAACCGAACGTAAAATAACCAGACGCAACTACGCTTAGCATAGCGTACCGAGATCACCATTGCTGGAGTCTCCTGAGCCATGCAGAATATAATAGATGACAGCAGAGCGCTGAAAGCCACCAAGTAGCGGTATGCATCACCAAAGTCAAAGATATCCTAACCAAGCCAGACCTATCCTAACCTAACCAAACGTAGAATAATTGAACCTAACGAGACGAGGCCTCAATTGCTGGCTTCCACAGAGCCAAGCGGAATATATTAGAGCAAGTCAGAGCGGAGAAATTCACTGAATATTTGTGTATAGCACAAAAGTCGAAGGCATCCTGACCGAACCGAGGCTAACCTATCATAACGAAACGTTACATACCTCAAACTATCTTGCCACGGCAGCCATTGCTGGACGCCCATGAGTCGAGTAGAGTATTGTATAGCACTGAGAGCGCTGAAATCCACCGAATAGGGGTGTATAGCACAAGATTCAGAGTTATTCTATCCCAATCTGACATAACGTAACATGTCCAAACGAACATATCTCAACCTAACGTGCCTACACTGCCATTGCATACCTCCCCAGAGACAAGCACAATATACTAGAGCACAGTAGAGCGCAGGAAGTCACCAAAATGCAGTGCATCGCAAAAAAGTCAGAGGTACCCTAAGCTAACCTAACATACCCAACCTAATAAATCGTAGACTGACTGAACATAACGTGCCGCGAAAACTATTGTTGGCCTCCACAGAGTCTAGCAGAGTATAGTAGAGGACAGTAGAGCGCCAAGGTACACCGGAAAAAGTGTATACAGCGAAAGCCATATCTATCCCAACATATCACAGCAAACATAACCAAACCT
>NW_016964578.1:0-1785 GCF_001483705.2 Eufriesea mexicana
TGGATGGATGGATGGATGTGTGTATGAATGAATGGCTGTATGGATGGATGGATGTATGGATGGCTTGAGGTACGGATGGACGAATGTACGGAAGTATGGATGTATGTATGGGTGTATGAAAGGGTGTCTGTATGCATGTATGTATGGATGTACGTACGGATGTATGGGTGTGTGGAGGGATGTATGTATGAAGGTATATATGTATGGATGTATGGATGGCTTGAGGTACGGATGGACGAATGTACGGAAGTATGGATGTATGTATGGATGTACGTACGGATGTATGGGTGTGTGGAGGGATGTATGTATGAAGGTATATATGTATGGATGTATGGATGGATGGATATATCGATGGATGGAAGTACGGGTGGATGGGTTTATGGATATATGGATGTGTGTATGTGTGAATGTATGGAAGGATGAGCGTATGTATGGATGAACGTATGGATGTTTGAGTGGAAGGATGTATGGATGAATGGATGTATGGTTGAATCTATGGAATTATGTATGGATGTGTTTATGGTTGGATGGATGTATGGTTGCATGTATTAATGGTTGTGTGGGTGTATGGATGTATGGACTGATGTATCTTTGGATGTATATATGGATTAGTGTACGGGTGTATGTATGGATATATGTATGGTTGTATGTATGGATGGATGACTGTATGGGTGGATGGATATGCGGATGTGTGGCTGTGTTGATGTATGGATGGATGGATGTATTGATGGATGGATGAATGGATGGACGGATGTATGAATGTAAGGATGTCTGCATTTATGGATGTACGAGAGTATGGATGGATTTGAGTTATGTATGTATGGATGTATGTATGTATGCATGTATGTATGTACGAAAGTATGGATGTATGGATGTGTGGGTGGATGAATGGATGGGTGGATGGACGGAAGAATGGATGTATGTATGGATGTATATATGGATGGATGTATAGATGTTTGTATGGAAGTATGTACGAATGTATCTATGGATGTATGTATGGATGAGTGCATGGGTGTATGAATGGATGTATGGATGTATGTATGGATGGTTGCATTCATGTATGTATGGATGTACGTACGGATGTATGGGTGTGTGGATGTATGTATGTATGAAGGTATATATGTATGGATGTGTGGATGGATGGATGTATCGATGGATGGAAGTACGGGTGGATGGATTTATGGATATATGGATGTGTGTATGTATGAATGTATGGAAGGATGGACATGGAAGGATGGATGTAGGGCTGGACGGGTTTCCGGATGGATGCTTGTATGGATGGATGGATGAATGGATGGATCTATGAATGGATGGACGGATGTCTGGATTGATGGACGAATGGATCTATGGATGCATGGATGGGTGTATGTATGGAGGGATGGATGTATGGAAGGATAGATGTATGGAGGTATGGATATGTGGATGTGTGGATGTATGGATGGGTGGATGTGTAGATGGGTGGGTGTATGGAATAATGGAAGTACGGATGTATGTATGTATGTATGTATGGCTGTTTGGATGGATGTATGTGTGAATGGATTGTGGTATGGGTGGATTGGTGTACGGGTGTATGGATGTATGGATGTATATATGTATGTATGTATGGTTGGAGGGATATATGGTTGGATGGATTTGTTGGTGGGTGTATGTATGGATGTATGGATGTATGTATGGATCTGCGGGTGTATGTATGTATGGCTGCATAGATCGATGGATGTATGAATGGGTGGACGATTGGATGGATGGGTGTATGGATGGATGGAAGTATGGTTGGATATATGTATG
>NW_016964579.1:0-559 GCF_001483705.2 Eufriesea mexicana
TGGGGAGGCCAGCAATAGTCGTGGGGGCACGTTAGGCAGAGCTTGGTTACGTTTGGTAATGGCACGATTAGCTAGGTTAGGGAAGGATAGATGTGACTTGAGCGCTATACACATCTGTTTGGCGAATTTCTGCGCTCCACTGTGCTTTACTATGCTCCACTTGGCTCTGGGGAGGACAGCGATATTGGTCTCGGTACGTTAGGTTGTGTTATGCTACGCTAGGTTAGGTTAAGTTTCGTTACGTTAGGATAGAATATCTTTGACTTTTGTGCTGTACACAGCTATTCGGTGGATTTCTGCGCTCTGCTGCGATCTAATATTCCCAGCTTTTCTGTGGGAATTCCAGAAATAGTGGCCGCGGTGCTTTAAATTTTGTTATGTTACGTTTGGGTAATTTAGGTTTGTTTCGGTTAGGTTATAATATCTTCGACTTTCGAGCTATACACACCATTCTGTGGACCACTGCTCACCACTCGCCCTTAACTTGCAATGCTTGGCGATAGGTAGTCCAGCAATAGTGGTCTCGGCACGTTATGCTGAGTCAGTTTACGTTCCCCTA
>NW_016964580.1:0-458 GCF_001483705.2 Eufriesea mexicana
AATAAAATTTTATTTTCCAGTCAGATTCTGTATCATTCCAATGGCCATAGCACGCCAATAGAAACTTTCCTCCATGCTTACGCAAGAAAGTTAGGTCACCACGACATTAGATCACAATGTCAATAAAATTGAATCTTCCAGCCTGATTTTATAGCACTGCAATGACTATAGCACGCCAATAGAATCTTTCCTCCTTATATATGCAAGGAAGTCAGCTCACCACGATATTGTCGAAAATGTGAATAAAATTGAATTTTTCAGCCAGATTCTATAGCATTGCAATGGCAATATCACGCCAATAGTGTTCTTTCTCCTGGTTTATGCAAGAAATATAGCCCACCACGAAATTAGTAGGACATGTTAATTAAATTGGGTTTTCCATCCAGATTATGTATCATTGCTATGGCTGTAGCACGCCAAGAGTGTCTTTCCTCCTTATATATGCAAGAAAGTTACCT
>NW_016964581.1:0-3982 GCF_001483705.2 Eufriesea mexicana
ATCGACTTTTCCCGCTACACACTTCGATTCCATAGATCTCTGCGTTCTAATCTCCTGTATTATTCTCTGCTCCGCTCTGCGGAGGCCAGCAAAACAAATCGCGGTGTGTTAGCCTGGGATAGCTTACGTTTTGGAAGGTTACGTTTGGTTAGGATAGCCTTGTCATTTGTGCTCTACACAGATATAATACGGACTCCTATGCTCTTCTGTGCTCTGGTATGTAATGCTTGGCTCCGGGTAAGCCAGCAGTCTTGGCCTCGGCACGCTTGTCTGTGTTATGCTGCGTTCGGTTATGTGATTCTTTATTAGGATAGGATGGGATAACTTTGACTTTTTTGCTATACACGGCTATTCCGTGGATTTCTGCGCTCTACTGTGATCTAATGTTCCCTGCTTTGCTCCCGGAATTCCAGAAATTGTGGACGCGGCACGTTAGGTTGAGACTGGTTACGTTTGGTTAGGTATGGTTTGGTTGGACTTGGTTAGGGTAGCTTTGACTTTTGTGATATACACAGATATTTTTTAGCTTTCTGCGCTCTACTGCGCTCCAGTATGTCCTGGCTGCCTCTCTGGAGGCCAGTAATAGCGGTCTCGTGGCGTTAGGTTAAGTTATGTTGCGTTTGGTTACGTTACCTTTGGTTGGTTTAGATAGGGTAGCTTTGACTTTTGTGCTGTATACAGCTATTCGTTAGATGTCGGTGATCTGCACTGCTCTACCAGCATCTGCATAAATCTGTGGAGGTCGGAAATAATGGTCGTTGCACGTTTGGTTGGGAAGCGTTACGCTGGATTATCTTAAGTTAGGTTAAGCTTGGCGAAGATGGCTTTGACTTTTGTGACATACACTGCTCTTCGGTCGATACCTGCGCTCTGCATTGCTGTACTAGCACCTGGTTGTCTCTGGGGGAGCCAGCAATAGTGGTCGCGGCACGATACGCTTAGATGCTCTACGTTTGGTTAGGTTACTTTCGGCCTGAATATAGGATACCATTGACTTTTTCGCTATACGCAGTTGGTCGGTTGATTCTTGCCTTTCACTTCGATCTACTCTAATATGACAGACCGTGCGGAGGCCTCAAATACTGGCCGCGGCGCGTTACGTTCATTTTGACTACGTTAGATTAGGTAATGTTAGTTTGCGTTAGGTTTGGATGTCATTGACTTTTCTGCTGCACACTAATATTCTATGGATTTCTGCGCCATGCTCTCTTGTAATGCGTCCTGCTTGGCTCCGAGCAGGCCAGGAATAGTGTCCGCGGCACGTTTGTCTGAGTTAGATTACGTTTGGTTAACTTATGTTAGCATGGGTAAGGTTTGGATAGCTTTGATTTCTCTGGCATACACTGCGATTCTATGGATTTCTACGCCATGCGCTCCTGTAATACGTTCTGCTTGGCTCTGAGGATGCCAGGAATAGTGTTCTCGGCACGAGAGGCTGAGATATGATACGTATGGTTTGGTAATTTTTGGTCAAAATAGCATTGTCTTTTGGGCTGTACACTGCGTTTCGGACAATTTCAGCGTTCCGTATTGCTCTGCCGTATTCTGCTGAGCTCTCGTGAGGCGAGCAGCAGCGGTCGTAGTACGTCATGTTGGGCAAAGTTAAGTTCCCGCCTGTTACGATTGGTTATGCTAGGGCAGGGTAGCTGGGTCTTTTCTGCTGTACACTGCCATTAGGTGGAATCTTGCGCTCTATTGTGCTTTAATATTCCCTGCTTGGCTGTGTGGAATCCAGCAAACTGTGTCTCGGGCCGTTGGATTTAGTTATTGTACGTTTGGTTATGTTAGGTTGGGTCATGTTAGGTAGGCATATCATTCACTCGTGTGCTATACACTGCTATTCGGTTGATTTCGGGGCGCCACGTTGCTCTACTATACGCAACTCGACTCCCGGGGGGGGGGGGCCGCAAAAGGGTTTGGGGCACGTTGGGTATGTTATGTTACGTTCTGTTAGGTTCAGTTATGCAACGTATTGTCATGACCGTGTTACACACAGATATTCGGTGGGTTCCTGTGCTCCGCTGTGCTATACCCTAAACTGCTAAACACTGGGGAGGCCATCAATGGTGTTCGCGGCATGTTACGTTCAGTTTCTCTACGTTGGGCTATGTTATACTAGTTTGGCTTAGGCTCCGATATATCTTACGTCTCTGATGTACACTGCGATTATATGGATTTCTGCGCCCTACTCTCCTCTGATATGCTCTGCATTGCCAGGCATGCCTGCAATAGTGATCGTGGCACGTTTGGCTTATTTACTGTACGCTCGGGTAGGTTAGGTTATGTCTGTTCAGGTTAGTATATCTTTGACTTTATGCCATACGCTGGTATTCGGTGGATCCCTGCCCTCTACTTTGTTCTACACTAATGTACTAGACCGAGGGGTGGCCGGAAGTATAGGTAGCCGCACTTTAGGTTAAGTTAGGCTACGTTTGGTTATGTGTCGATTGGTTGGGTTAGGATAGGGCAGCTTTGTCCTTTGCGCTATACGTTCATGCTCGGTGGGTTTCTGCGCTCTACTGTGCTGTATCACACTATGCTTGTGTCTGTGGATGCTAGGAATTGTGGTCGCGGCACGTTAGGTTTGGATATGCATCGTTTGGTCAGGATGGCTTCGACTTTTATACTATTCGCTATTACTCTGTGGATTTCTGCACCCTACACTGCGCTAATATTCTCTGCCTTTCTCTGGAGATATCAGCAATGGTAGTCTCGACACGCTATGTTCTGATAGGCTATGCTTGGTTAGGTTAGCGTCGGGCAGACTAGGCTAGAGTGTCTTCGACTTTTGTGCTATACACTGCCAGTATATGGACTCCTACCCGCTACTCTCCTCTAATATGTTCTGCTTAGCGATGCGGAGGCCAGCAACAGAAGTGTAGGCACGTTGGTTTGCGTTATCTCACGTGTGGTTATGTCAGATTATGTGAGGATAGTTTAGGGTAGTTATGACTTTTGTGCTTTACACTATATTGCGGGGGATTTCTGCGCTCTACTGTGCTCTAGCTTATTCTCTTATATTATTCTCCTGGCCAACCCCAGAGCCCTGCACAATGTAGTAGAGCACAAAAGATTACAGAAACCCACGGAACAGCAGTGTAAAGCAAAAAACACAAAGTAGCCTCTCCTAACCTATCCAAACGTAACATAGGCAAACGTAACCTAACTCATCCTAACATGGCTAGGCAATTATTGCTGACCTGCATAGAGACGACTAGAGTGCACTAGAGCACAGTAGTGCGCATATATACACCGCCTTGCGGTGAATAGCGCATAAGTCGAAGATATCCTAACATAACCTGTCCTAAGCTAACCAAATCAAGCGTAGCGTAACTCGACAGAGAGTGCCGCAACCACTGCCGGCGGACTCCCCAGGGCCAAACAGAACACATTATTCGAGAGTAGAAAGTAGAAATCCGTATAATCGCATTGTATGTCAGTAAAGTCAAGGCTTCCCGAACGTATCCCAAACAAGCTGATCATAACCGAACAGAATTTAACTCATACTGAATTGCCGCGATCGCTATTGCTGCCCTCCACTAAGACAAGCAGGACATACTGAAGTATAATAGATAGCAGAAGTCCACCAAATGTATGTGTACAGCAGACAAGTTATAGCTATCCTAACGAAACTTAGCCTAACCCAACCTAACCGGACGTAACAAGATACAACACAACGTGCCGAGACCACAATTACTGTCCTTACCAGAGCCAAGCTAAAAGTATTAGAGCAGTGTAGGCGGCAGGAATCCACATCACAGAAGACTATAGCACTAAAGTCAGAGCCGTCCTCTCAGAATCAACGCAATCGTAACATAACCAAGAGTTAGCTAACTCAACCTAACGCGCCGCGACCACTATTACCGTCCTCCCTAGAGCCAAGCAGAACACATTAGTGGAGAGTAGAATGTTGAAATCCATAGTATCGCAGTGTATATCTGAAAATTCAAGGTTAGTCGCACCTAACCCAAGCCACCAGGAC
>NW_016964581.1:10792-12255 GCF_001483705.2 Eufriesea mexicana
GTCCTATTGTGCTCTAGTATGTTCTTCGTGGCTCAGGGGAGGCAAGAAATTGCGGCCGCGGCATGTTAGGTTTAGTTAGGTTACGTTTGGTTAGTTTACGTTAGCATGGGTAAGATTTGGATAGCTTTGATTTTACTGCTATATACTACGATTCTATGCATTTCTGCGCACTGCTCTCCTCTAATATATTCAGCATGGCCCCGGGGAAGCTAGAAATAGTGGTCGCGGCACGTTAGGTTGAGCTAGGTTACGTTTGGTTTGGTTAGATTTGGTTTGGTTACGACGGGGTAGCTTTGACTTTTGTGCTGTACACATAATTTCGGAGGATTTCCACGCTCCTAGGTGCTCTACTATACTCTAATCCACCCTGGGGAGGCCATCAATGGTCGGTCGTGGCACGATACGTTGAGTTAGGTAACGTTTGGATAGGTTAGGTTAGGTAATGTTTGGTAAGGATGGCTTATGCTTTTATGCTATACACTGCTATTCAGTGGATTCACTGCGCTCTACTGTGCTCTAGTATGCCCTGCGTGGCTCCGGGTATGGCAACGGCATCTGTCTCGGCAGTTTCAATTGATTCTGGCTATGCGTAGCTATGTTCTGTTGGTTTGGATTAGGCTAGGATAGCTCCGACTTTTCTGATAAACAGTGCGAGTATATGGATTTCTGAGCTCTACTCTCCAGTAACGTGTTCCGCTTGACACTGGGGAGGCCAGCAATAGTGCCCGCGGCACGTTAGGTTGAGTTATGTTTCTTTCGGTTATGATACGGCTGGATAGGTCAGGAGACGATGGCCTTGACTTTAGTGCAATTGTCTGCTATTGGGAGGATTTCTGCCATCTACAGCGCTTTGATATTTTGAGCTTGTCTCTGGGAATGGCTACAATAGTGTTCTCGGTACGATATGTTGAGTCATGTTACGTTCGGTTAGGATGGTTTGGGCTGAGTTCGGTCAGGATAGCTTTAACTTCTTTACAGTACACTGCTGTTCAGTGGATTCCTGCGCTCTATTTCGCTCTAGTATGTCCTGCATGGCACAGGGGTGGACAGAAATAGTGGACGCGGCACGTCGTCGTTGGTTAGTATATGGTCGGTGATGTTACGATTCCTTAGGTTAGGAGAGGATAGACATGCCGTTAGTGCAATAGGCAGCTATTAGGTGGATTTCGGCGCCCCACTGCGCACTAATATTTCCAGCTTGGCTCTTGCAAGTGCAGCAATAGTGGTCTTGGCATGTTAGGTTGGGTCGGGTTACGTTCGGTTAGGTTGGGTTAGACAATGTTCGGTCAGGATAGCTTTATCTTTTGCGCTTTACGCTGCTTCCCGGAGGATTACTGCGCTGCACCGCGCTCCAGAATGCCCTGCATGGCTCTGGGGAGGGCAGCAACAGCGGCCTCGGCACGTTAGGTTGAGTTAGGCGCTGTTTGGTAATGTCCTGTTTGTTTGGGTCAGGTTCGGGTAAC
>NW_016964582.1:0-1363 GCF_001483705.2 Eufriesea mexicana
GTACACCAATGGAGCACTGTAACCGTTGGATTAATCTGCTCAGTGATGATTTCTGTGCCTTTCAAATCCTAGAATGTCTAGTGACTGACCCGTTATGGCTCGAGATGTCAACAATTGAGGGAACAGTACAGATTACAGCCATCATCGCAGTTCCTTAGCCGTTGGGCCAGTTTCTTGATTGATAATTTAAATTTAGTGGCAATTCTGGAATAGTCAGTACATAGCATGGCTATGGCTAGAGATATTTACAACTGACAGTGCGGTACATAGGACTTCCATCAACAGAGCTCTGTATCCCTTTCACTAAAGTGTTCACTGTGTATGTGGATCATATAGCAACGCTAGAATGAGAGAAGGCAGATTCGTTATAGCTCGAGAAATTGACAAGTGGAAAAACGGCGCTGAGTACAGCCATCGTCAGAGTACTTAATCCGTTGGACTTATTTGTTCACTGATAAATTAAGTTTAGCAACAAATCCAGTGTGATCAACGTATAGCATGGTTGTAGCTACAGATATTTTCAATGGACGGTACGGTACTTAGTACGTCCATCAACAGAATCCTGTAGCCCCTGAATTAAACAGTGCAATGTTGATGTAGAACCTATAGCAACCCTAGAATGACAAAAGGCAGATACGTTATAACTCGAGATATTAGGAACTGACCGCTCAGTACTATGTAGAGCCATCATGGAAGTCCTGCAGCCGTTGGTGTAGTTTGCTCATTGGTGATGTATATTTCAAAACTACTCTAAGGTAGTCAATGTATAGTACGGTCCTGGATGCAGACATTTACAACTAAGAGTACGGAGCTGTGTACATTCATCAACAGAGCATTGTAACCGTTGGGTAAACCTGTTCAATGATGATGTGTATTATATAGTAACACTTGAATGACGAAAGACAGACCCGTTATGGCTTGAGACATTAGCAATTGTCATAACAGCACCGTGTAAAGCCATGACGACTGTTCCGCAGCCTTTGGACTAATATATTCACTTATGATCTAATTTCCCGTTCAGTTCTGGAATAACGTATGCATAAGACAGTTATGGCTGCAGGAATTTACGTTATTCAGGACGATAGTGGGTACATCCACAAATAGAGACCTGTAGACGTTGGACTAGCTGTACAGTGACGATTTAAATTCCACAGTAGTACTATAATATAAAATGCATCCACCAGATGTGGCTAGGGATATTTACCATTCCCAGTATGGCAGTTGTTACATCCGCCTACACAGCAATGTACACGTTTACTTCGTTGTTCAGTGATAATTTAAACCATATTGCAATTAAAGAATGACAATGGACAGATCCGTTCTTGCTCTTGATATTGACATTTGACATGACTGTACTGAATAC
>NW_016964583.1:0-815 GCF_001483705.2 Eufriesea mexicana
AATGCTGCAGAAACGGGCTGGAAAGTTCAATTTTATTGTCATTTTCGATTAATATTGTGGTGAGCTATCTTCCTGTCATAAGTATGGAGGAAAGATCCTTTTGGCGTGCAATAGCCTTTGCAATGCTATAGAATCTGGCTGCAAAGTGCATTTTTATTTTCGTTTTGGACTAATATCGTGGTGAGCTAACTTCCTTGCATAAGTAAGGAGGAAGGATTATTTTGGCGCACTATAGCCATTGCAATGATATAGAGTGTGCCTGGCAGATTCAATTTTATTTACATTTTCGACTAATATCGTGGTTAGCTACCTTTCTTGCGTAAATATGGCGGAAAGATTCTATTGGCGTGCTACTGGCATTACAATGCCGATGAATCTGGCTGGAAAAATCAATTTTATTGACATTTTCGGCTAATATCGTGGTGAGTTAACCTTCTCGCATAAATACGTTGGAAAGACCCTGTTGTCGAGCTATAGGCTTTGCAATGCTATTGAAACTGGCTGGAAAATTCAATTTTATTGACTTGTACGACTAATATCGTGGTGAGCCAACTTCCTTACATATGTAAGGAGGAAAGACCCTTTTGGCGTGCTATTGGCATTGCAATGATATAGAATCTGGATGGAAAATTCAATTTTATTGACATTTTCAACTAATATCGTGGCGAGTTAACTTTCTTGTATAAATAATGAGGAAAGATTTTATTGGCGTGATATTGCCATTGCAATGCTACAGAATCTGGATGGAAAGCTCAATTTTATTGTCATTTTCTACTAATATCGTGGTGAGCCAACTTTCTCGCATAAACAAGGAG
>NW_016964584.1:0-470 GCF_001483705.2 Eufriesea mexicana
ACCAGCACTGCTGGCCTCCAATGAGTCAAACAGAACATAGTAGATAAATGTACAGCGCAGAAATGCATCAAATTGCAGTGTATAGCACAGAAGTCTAAGCTATCCTATCCTAACCTGACCAAACGTAGCATAACCAGACGCAACATATCTCAGACTAACGTGCCGAGGGCATTACTGCTGGCCTCCCCATAGCCAAGCAGAATATACTAGAGCACAGTCCATCGCAGAAATCCACCGAATATCATCGTATGGCACAAATCTCAAAGCCATCCTAACCACACGTAATCTGCACTGACCAAGCAAAACGTAACATAACTGAACCTAATGGATCGAGTCCACAATTACAATTGCCGGCCTCCCCATACCCATGCAGAGCACATGAGAGCGCAGTAGATCGCAGAAATCGTCTGTGCAGATGTGTATAGCACAAAAGTCAAAGGTATCCTGTACTAACCGGGCCAAGCGTAACA
>NW_016964585.1:0-598 GCF_001483705.2 Eufriesea mexicana
CGTACCGTAGCTCAACCAAACGTACCCCGGCGACTATTGCTGGCCTCCACACAGTCGAGCAGATATAGTAGAGCAAAGTCGAGGGCAGAAATCCTTCGAATTGCAGTGTATAGCACGAAAGTCAAAGATATCCTGACCGTGCTAGACAAAACCTAACCTAACAAGCTTAACATAACTCAACCTAACGTGCCGAGATCACAATCACTGGTGTCCACACATACAAGCCGAAAATATAAGAACGTAGCAGTCCGCAGAAGTCCGCGTACAGGGGTGTATAGCACAAATGTCTGAACTATCATATCCAAACCTCACCAAACGTAAAACAACCGGACGTAGCATAGCTCAACCTAACGTGCAGAGACTACCATTTCTGAATTTCTGACCACGCCAGAGCCATCAGTGTATGCTAGAGCACTCTGGAGCGCAGAAGTCCAACGGATAGCAGTGTATGGCGCAAAAGTCAAGGCTATCCTATCCTAATGTATCCAATCCTAACACAAACAATCGCAACACAGCTCAATCTGACGTACCCCGAGCACTATTGCTGACCTGCACAGAGTCGAGCAGATCTTTCTAGGGGGCAGTAGGACGCAGACGT
>NW_016964586.1:0-658 GCF_001483705.2 Eufriesea mexicana
TGGCTATGGCACGCCAATGGAATTTTTCCTACTTATTTATGCAAGAAAGTTGGCTCACCGCGATATTATTTGTAAATGTCAACAAAATTGAATTTTCCGTGCAGATTCTATAGCATTGCGATGGCTATTGCACGCCAATAGAATCTTTCCTCCTTATCTATGTAGCGAAGATAGCTCACCACGATATTAGTCGAGAATGTCACTAAAATTTAATTTTCCAGCAAGATTCCATAACATTGCGATGCCTGTAGGACGCCTATAGAATCTTTCCTCCATATCTATGGAACGAAGTTAGCTCACCACTATGTTAGTTGAAAATGTCAATAAAATTTTATTTTCCACTCAGATTCTGTTTCATTCCAATGGCTACAGCAGGCCAATAGAATCTTGCCTCCTTACTTATGCAAGAAAGTTAGCTCACCACGATACTAGTCGACAATATCAATGAAATTGAATTTTCCAGCCAGATTCTATAGTATTGCAACGGCTATGGTACGTCAATAGCATCTTTCCTCCATATTTATGAAAGAAAGTTAGCTTACCCCGATATTAGTCGAACTTGTCAATATAATTTTATTTTCCAGCCAGAATCTGTAGCACTGCAGTGGCTGTAGCAGGCCATAGGAATTTCCTCCATATTTATGCAAGAAAGTTAGCT
>NW_016964587.1:0-531 GCF_001483705.2 Eufriesea mexicana
GTAACATAACCCATGCTGACGTTCCGAGACCAGTATTGCTGCTATCCACAGAGCGAAGTAGACAATAATAGAGGATTGTGGGCCGCAGAAATCCATAGAATCGCAGTGTATAGCACAATAGTCGACGTTACCGTATCCAAACATAACCATACGTAACACAACAGAGCGTAGCTCTACTCAATCTATCGTGCCGAGACCACCATTGCTAGCTTTCCCATAGCCAAGCAGAATACGCTAGAGCTCAGTAGATCACAGTAAATGCTGTGTATAGCACACGTGTGGAAGTTACCCTCACCCAACTTGCCCTAACCTAACCAAACCGAACGTAGCCTGACTAAACATAAGTTGACGACATCAGTATTTCTGGCACCCCAAGAGCCAAACAGAGCATATCAGAGCAGTGTAGAGAGCAGAAATCCACCGAATGGCGGTGTATAGCGCAAAAGTCAAAGCTATCCGGTCCTAACCTAACCAAACGAAACATAACAATACGTAACCTACCTCAACCTAACGTGGCGCGACCGCCACTGC
>NW_016964588.1:0-969 GCF_001483705.2 Eufriesea mexicana
ATGACGAGACCACCATTGCTGGCCTTCACACTGGCAATCGGAGCGTACTAGAGCACAGTAGTGTTCAGAAATCCACCTCAATGCAGTGAATTGCCACAAAGGTCGAAGGTACTGTAACATAGCCTGGTACAGACTAAGCTAACAAAACGTAGTGTAACTCAATATAACGTGGCGAGACCAATATTGCTGGTCTCCCCAGAGTGAAGAAAGAAATATTAGAGTGCAGTAGAATGCAGAAATCCACCGAACACCAATGTATAGTGCAAAAGTCAAAGTAGCTCATACTAATATAGCCAAACGAGGCATAACCTAACGTATCCTAGCTCAACCTAACGTGCCGAGACAACTATTGCTGGCCTCCCCAGCACCAACCAGAAAATACAACAGCACAGCAGAGCGCAGATATCCCCCGCATTGAAATGTATACCACAGAAAACGTAGATACCCTAACATAACCGACCAAACCTAACCAAACGAAACGTAGCTTAACCCAACCTCATGTGACGAAACCACTGTTACTGGCCACCCCAGTTCCAAGCAGAGCATGTTGGAGCGCACTATAGCGCAGGAATCCACGGAATTGCAGTGCATAGCAGAAAAGTCAAGGAAAACCATCCTAACCTAGCCAAACGTAACATATCCAAAGGAAACCTAACTCAACCTTGCATGACGAGATATTTATTGCTGACCTCCACAGAAACAAGCAGAGTATACTTGACCACATTAGTGCGCCGAGATCCGCCGATAAAGCACAAAAGTGGAAGATATCCTCTCCCAACCAGGCCTAAACTTTCATAACCAAGCGTTGCATAGCTCAAAGCAATGTGCAGCGACCACTGCTCCTGGCCTCCCCTGGAATAAGGAGAATTTATTGGGCACAGTAGATCACAGAACGCCACCGAATAACAGGCTACAAGGAGGCAACCAGAATAAACTAGAGCACAGCAGGGCACAGAAATCCACCATATT
>NW_016964589.1:0-298 GCF_001483705.2 Eufriesea mexicana
CAAGTAGATGGCTGTAATTGCCATTAGATTGAATGCGTTAGGCGATCTATTCACCAAGCTATAGCTGGTTTGAGATTTTGAAGAGAAATAGTCTCTGGCAAGTAGATGGCTGTACTTGCCATTGGATTGAAGGCGTTAGGCGATCTATTCACCATGCTATATCAGGTTATAGATTTTGAATAGACCTATTCACTGGCAAGTTGATGGCTGAACTTGCCATTGGATTGAAGGCGCTAGGCGATCTATTCGCCAAGCTATTACAGGTTATAGATTTTGAATAGACATATTCTCTGGCAAG
>NW_016964590.1:0-1054 GCF_001483705.2 Eufriesea mexicana
AACTAAATATATACATAACTCAACCTAACATGCCGAAACGACCATTGCAGGCATCCCCAGGGCCAAGCAGAATAAATTAGTGGGGAGTAGATCGCGGGAATCCATAGAATTGCAGCGTATATCAGAAAGGCGAAGCTACCTATGCCTAACCCAAACAAGCAGAACATAACCAAACATAGACCATGTCAAGCTTACGCGATGAGAACGCTATTGCTGCCTTCCCCAGAGCCCAGAAGGATATACTAGAGGGCAGTAGAATGCAGAGGTCCGCCGAGAGGCAGTGTACAGCATAAAAGTTAAAGCTATCCTAAGAATACTTAGCCTAACCCAACCTAACCGGACGTAACCTGACTCAACATGACGTGCCGAGACCACTATTGCTGTATTCCCCAGAGCCAAGGTGAATACATTGGAGCCCTGTAGGGCGCAGAGATCCACCTAATAGCAGACTATAGCTCTCAAGTCAAAGCTTTCCTCTCTTAACGTAACCAATCGTATCATAACAAAACCTAACCTAACTCAACCTAACCTGTCGCGGCCACAATTACTGGCCTTCCCTGAGTGAAGCAGTGCACACTAGCGGAGAGTGGAGAGCAGAAATCCATTGAACAGCAGTGTATACCAGAAAAGTCAAATCTATCCAAGCCTTCCAAAACCAAACGAAAATAACCAAACGGAGCCCAACTCAACCTAACGTCGAAACCGACACTGCTGTCTCCCCGCCACCGGGCCAAGCACGGCATACTAGAGAACAGTGGAGCGCCGAAGTCCACCGAATGGCTGTGTACAACAGAATAGTTAAAGCTACCCTAACCAAATGTCGCCAATCCCAATATAACCGAACGTAAGTTAACACAACATAACGTGCCGGGAACACAATTTCTG
Source organism: Eufriesea mexicana (assembly GCF_001483705.2). Lineage (NCBI taxonomy): Eukaryota > Metazoa > Arthropoda > Insecta > Hymenoptera > Apidae > Eufriesea > Eufriesea mexicana. The sequence continues at coordinate 886 of NW_016964590.1, forward strand.
GCATTCCCAGACCAAAGCTGAAAATACTAGAGCACCGTAGGGCGCAGAAAGCCACCGCGCTGCAGTGGGTAGCACAAAAGTCAAAGCTACCCTATCCTAACATATCCAAACGCAACATAGTCAAATATCACCTAACACAGCGTAACGCGCCGCGGGCACTATTCCTGGC
>NW_016964591.1:0-261 GCF_001483705.2 Eufriesea mexicana
GCGACCTATTCACCAAGCTACAACAGATTATATACTTTGAATAGGCCAATTCTCTGGCAAGTAGGTGGATATACTTGCCGTTGTATTCAAGGCGTTGGGCGTTCTATGCACCATGCTATAACAGGTGATAGATTTTGAATAGACATATCCTCTGGCAAGCAGATGGCTGTACTAGCCATTGGATGGAAGGCGTTAGGCGATCTATTCTCCATGCTATAACAGGTTATAGATTTTGAATAGACATATTCTCTGGCAAGTAGA
>NW_016964592.1:0-559 GCF_001483705.2 Eufriesea mexicana
GAGTAGAGCAGAGCATATTAGTGCAATGTAGGGCGTAGAAATCCACGGAATAGCAGTATCTAGTACAATAGTCCCAGCTATCATATCCTAACCTAACCAAACGTAACGTAAACAGGCGTAACCTATCTCAGCATAACTTGCCGAGAGCACTACTGCTGGCCACCCCAGAGCGAAGCAGAACATATTACAGCACAGTAGATACCAGAAATCAACCGCATAGCCGTGTACTACAAGAAAGTCAAAGCTATCCGAACCTAACCGTAACTAACATAACTCAATCAAATAGCTCAACCTAACGTGCCAAGACCAGTATTGTTGGCCACCCCAGAGCCAAGCAAAGCATATTAGAACAGAGTGGAGAGCAAAAGGCCACCGAATAACAGTGTATAGCGCAAAGGTCAAAGCTTTCCTATCCTAACCTAACAGAGCGTGACATAACCAAGCGTAATCTAACTCAAACTATCGTGCCGAGTCCAACACTGCTGCCCGCCCCAGTGGCAAGCAGAACATACAAGAGCATAGTAGAGCGCAGAGATCCACCGAATTTCGGTGCATAGGA
>NW_016964593.1:0-1070 GCF_001483705.2 Eufriesea mexicana
GCCAGCAATAGTGGCCGCGGCGGTTATGTTGAATTGAATGGCGTTAGGCTTGGTTTGGCGAGGAAACGATAGAATGCGTTAGGTTAGGGTATGTTTCACTTTTCAGCTATACATTTCCTTTCTATGGACTTCTGCGCTCTACGCTCCTCTATTATGTTCTGCTTGTCTCCAGGGATGCCACCAGTAGTGCTCTCGGCACGTAAGGCTGAGTTAGCCTGCGTTTGGTTATGTTACGATTGGTTATTGTAGGAGAGCATAGCTTCCACTCTTGTGCTGCATACTGCAATGCGGTGGATTAATGCACTGTGTTGTTCTCTCATATCTTCTGCTTGACTCTGGGGAGGTCAGCAACATCGGCCTCGACACGTTAGGTTAAGCTAGGTTGCGTTTCGTTATATTACGCTTGGATAGGCAAGGGAAGGCTGGATTTGACCTTTGCGCTATACACTGGTATTCGGTGGATTTCTACATCCTACGTCGCTCTGCTGTACTCTGTTCGACTCTGGGGAGGCCATGAATAGTGGTCTCGGGCGGTTATGCTGAATTAGTCTGCGTTTGGTTACGTTACGCTAGTTTGGGTTAGGCTTGGATAGATATGACTTTCGTTGTACACATTGATTTTCTGTGGATTTCTACGATCTACTGTGCTCTACTATATTATGCTTGCCAGTGGGGAGACCAGCAATAGCGGTCGCGGCACGAAACGCTGAGTTAGCGTATGCTTGACTACGCAGAGGTCCACAGATTAACAGCATATATCACAAAACTCAAAGCCAATCTATCCTAATCTAACCAAACGTAACATAATCGAACGTAACCGAACTAAAACTAACGTGCCTAGGACACTACTGCTAGCCTCCCCAGAGACAAGCAGAATATACTAGGGAACGGTAGAGCGCAGAAACCCGCCGCATTTCAGTGCACAGCAAGAGAGTCAAGAAAGTCCCTACATGAACTAACCAAAACCAACCAAACGTAGCGTATCTCAACGTAAAGTGGCGAGACCACTATTCCTTGCTTCCCCATATCCAAGCAGGACATACTAGAGCGCAGTAGGGCGCAGAAATCCA
>NW_016964594.1:0-927 GCF_001483705.2 Eufriesea mexicana
TGTATGGATATATTCATGGATGTGCGAAGGGATGTATCTACGGATATATGGATGGATGTATGTTGGGCTGTGTGGATGGATGGTTGGATGGGCGCATGGATGGATGGGCGGATGGATGGATGGATGAATGGTTTGAATGATGGATGGATGGGTGGATTATGGATGTATGTATGTATGGATGTATGCATGGATGTGTATATGGATGTGCGGTTGAATGTACGTATGGGTGTACGGGCGGATGTAGGTATCGATGTATGTATGGGTGTATGTATGGATGTATGTATGGACGTGTGGATGCATGGATGGATGGATGCGATCATGCATGGATGCATGGATATATGGATGTATGTATAGTTGTATGTATGCATGTATGGATGGATTCATGTCTGCATGTATGTATATGTGTATATATGGATGTATGTATGGATGTATGGACGGATGTACGATGGGATGTATGGATGTATGTATATCTGGATGTATGTATGGATGTCTGTATTGATGTATGCAGGAATGTATGTAGGGATATGTTATTGTATGTGAGTATGGATGTATGGTTGGTTCGATATATGGATGTACGTATGGATGTGTGAATCGTTGTATGTATGTATGTATGTGTGTATGGAGGTGTGAATGAATGTATGGATAGATGTATGTATGAATGTATGGACGTATAAATGTATATATGGGGGCGGGTCGGATGTATGGATCTATGGAAGGATGGACGGATGGATGTATGGATGGATGTATATATGGATGGATGGATGTATGTATGGATGGGTGTATGAATGGATGAACGTACGGATGGAAGGGTGCGTGGATGATTATATGGATGGATGGACGGGTGTATGGATTTATTGGTGTATATATGTATGTATGTATGGATGTATGGGTGGATGGATGTATTGATGGAGGGATGTATGGATGTAT
>NW_016964595.1:0-318 GCF_001483705.2 Eufriesea mexicana
ATATAGAATGTGCCTGGCAGATTCAATTTTATTGACAGTTTCGACTAATAACGTGGTGAAATGACTTCCATGCATAAGTAAGTGGAAGGATCCTTTTGGAGTGCTATTGGGATTGCAATGTCGTAGAATCTGGTTGGAAAATTCAATCTTATTGACATTTTTGACTAATATCGAGATGAGCTAACTTTCTTACATAAATGAGGAGGAAAGATTCTATTGGCATGCTATAGCCATTTCAATACTATAGAATCTGCCTGGAAAATTCAATTTTATTGACAGTTTCGACTATTATCGTGGTGAGCTATCTTTCTTGCATAA
>NW_016964596.1:0-485 GCF_001483705.2 Eufriesea mexicana
ACGTCGGTTATGGCTACAGATATTTCAAACACGCTTTACGGAAGTTTATGCATCCACCATTTGCGCACTGTAGACAATAGCTTAATTTTTACATTGATGATGTAAATTCCAGAGCAAGTCAAGGTTAATCAATGTATTGGACGGTTGTGGCAAGTGATATTTCCAATTGTCGGTACTGTTGTTTGTAAACCCGTCAAGAGTGCACCCTAGACCTTGGATTGTTCTGTTCAACGTCGATTTAGGTTCTATTGCAGTTTTGTGTGACAAAGGTCTGACCAGTTATCGCTCGAGATATTAACAACTGTCGAAACAATACTTAGTAGAGGAATCACTACGGTACTGTAGCCGCTAGATTAATTTCTTCGCTGATGATGTAAATGCCGATCCCAGTCCAGAGTAACCAATGTATGCTACGTTTACGACTGGAGATACTTACAATTCCCAGTGCGGTAGTTGGTACATCCAGCAATAGTGCACTGTTTCTC